>NW_006298871.1:230242-247970 GCF_000327345.1 Myotis davidii | reverse complement strand
AGAGGCTCCTTACACTGTCTTTGTACTTTTGGATTATTTTTTCATTTTGCTTTTCCGGTTGGGTGTTTTTTGCTTCTTCATATTTCAAATCGTTGACGTGATTCTTGCGATCCTCTAGTCTGCTGTTGGATTTCTGTATATTATTCTTTATTTCAGTCAGTGTATGCGTAATTTCTAATTGGTCCTTTTTCATATCCTTGAAGGTCTCACTATATTTCTCAGAGGTTTCTAGAAGATTGAGTAACCTTATAACCGTGGTTTTGAACTCTATATCCAGTAGTTTGCTTTCCTCCATTTCTTTCATTTGTGACCTGTTTCTTTGTCTCCGCATTGTGGCTGCTTCCCTCCACATTTCCACACCTCTCCACCTCCTACCGGACTAGATGTTGGTCAACTAGAATTCTCATATACTAGAGTCCTGGTACACAGATTCATGAACATGTGGGGTCTCTTGGCCTGGCTGGCAATGGGGGCCGATGAGGGCCGATCGGCTGGCCAGCCGGGGGGAAGGGACTGCGGGAGGTTGGCCAGCCATGGGAGATTGGTTATGGGAGTGCATTGACCACCAGGGTGCAGCTCTTACATTGATCGTCTGCTCCCTGGTGGTCAGTGCGTCATCATAGCAACCAGTCGGCTGGTTGTTTGGTTGACAGGTCATAATGGTTGGTCACTTAGGCTTTTATATATATAGATTGCTGGTGGGGATGTAAAATGGAACTGTTTTTCAGTGCCCTCTGAACTAAAACATACACTTCTTCATGGTAAAGTAAGGAAATGTTTTTAGGTATTTTCCAAAGAAGAACGAAAGCATATCTTCACACCAAGATGTACACTAACATTCAGAGCTGCTTTTTAAAAAATAGCAATATTTATGTGAAAGAAGCTAGACAGAAAAGAGAATATTCTGTATGGTTGCATTCACATGAAACTGGAACAGGCAAAACTAATCTATAGTGACAGAAATCTATAGTGGCAGGTCAGTGGTTGCATAGGGCAGAGGTGAAGATGCATAAATTCACTGTACAGGACACGAGGAGAATTGTTTGAGTGATGAAAATTGTCTATATCCTGATCACATTGATTTGTCATAACTCATTGGATTATACTCTTACAATATATACATTTAATTGTGTATAAATTATACCTCAATAAACTGACTTAAAAACAAAATTATTTCATACCAATTGCTCAATTCCACCCTACACCTCTAAGTGTTTGCTAGCTTATCCACTATCCCATAGTCATTAGTACCTTTTTCAATTGTGATAAGTCCTCAAAGTATCTGCTTATTTGCTCAGTACATCCAATGTCCCAACCATGCTACCTCTATACATTGCATCCTGGGTACCTCTGGTGCACGTCCATGAGTTCCTGCATCACTACCCCACCCACACCCAAGCAACTGACCAACTATTGATTTCTTCTTGGGAAAGAAGGTGGGAAAATGGAATTATCTAATTATTGACTGTTATAGTTTTATTCTCTCCATCATTTATATTTCCACTATTGTTTTTTCGTTTGTTTGTGTTTTGTTTTGTTTTGTTTTTGGTTTTGTCTTTCATTGGAAAATCTGTATGTCGAGTTTCAAGTAGGGGGATAGGATAGTCCAGCTAGCCATTTTGTTGAGGTTCCCTCAAATGTGAATGTCTCTTGCAAGTATGGTTTATCCAAATGGCTTCTTCAACCTCTTGCCTAATTGGGAGCAGGAGGGGTAGAGTGCACCTGAGTGTGAGAGACTGAGGTGCAGGGAGAGTAACAGAGCTCACACTCTCATTCTTCGGTGCTCAGACTTTCACTTAATTCCTGTTTTCAGAACCAAGCCTCACTGGTTTCTGCTTTGTCTGGGATCCTAAAATCTAGGGCTTTTATCTTCAGTTTCTCCATAGAATGAGCCTCCCCACTCCTGCCCAGAGTGAGCTGTTGACTGGCTGTGTGGAGGTGGTACAGAAGTCAGAAAGTCCAACCACTATAATAACAGACTCTTATCTTGCCTGGTTTTCACCCTTTTGCCCACCCCCACCCTCCACTGTTGCTAATGTGCTCAAGTCTGCAGCCCCTCAGGGGTTCTTGGAGGTAACCTGTCTTACTTCCTATGCGTTTCCCCTTCTGCAGCTTGTTAGTTGGTAGCTTTTTCTCTAATAAATTAGTTATCATTCCTCCATGTGATTTCCATATTTAAAAGTATGTTTCAATTTCTCTGATTCACTAATATCTCCTCTGCCATTCTATTTGCTCCTGTGGGTTATGTCTTTTTCTCTATTGCCATTTCAATGGTGTCTTGGAAGGGAGAAGAGATAAATGTTTCTGATACATTTCCTTGTGCAAATAGACCCCTTATTGTCACTTACAATTATATATTTCTATAAATTCTTCACTCTAAGAATTCTCTCTCTAACGTGAATTTAATTAATTTGTCTAATTTTTTACAAAATAAAATTGCCCTTGCATATTCTGGAAAATCTTTTGACTATTAGTAGCTTATGGCTTATTTTTTTTCCCAGAAGGAATTTGAGAAATTCTTTAGCTTTAAGTCATAAACTGAAGACTCTTTATAAAATTCCATCAGAGATATCATGTCAGTGTCTCTCCTGCCTCATCTATCTATAATAACTCTAATCCATCGCAGGTTCTTCCATTAACTTTGACCCCAAGTCTGTTCCACTGGCATATTTTATAGATGGTGAGCATGAAAACCAAAGGAAACACAAGGTCAAGGATCTCAAAAGAATTGGTCACTTCAGCAATAAATATCAATCTATTCCATTACTTAGCTTCATGGACCCAAACTTAGTTCTACAAAACTTTGAGTTAAATGTTTTTATCATGAATTCACTAATCTGTTCAATTAAAAGTCCAATCTGGTCTGTGTACGCATAAGCATATATACCATATATACACATTCTTTGTGTGCTGATTTCCTGGGGTGAGAGGACCACCTGCCATAATGTCAGGTTAATTAAAGACCTGAGGTAGCCTGAGGCTGGGGCTAGGGATGGTAAGAGTACTTATGTTCCTCACTGCAGATCTGATCAGTGCTCCAGCTCATAGCTGACAGGACATAGTTGAGAAGCCCTAAGTCTGCACTTATATATGAAACTAATTGGAAAAGCCTTAACCGGTGACCTGTTAAATCCTTTTGGAGTACTCTCCCTTCCTCCTTCCCTCCCTCAGTGGCTGTGACTGAATCTAGCGATTGTAAATTGAAATGTACGGATACCTCTGAGCCTGCCCAGAGAAATCACCTAAGGGTTTCTCAAGTTTTCTTGTCCTCTTTCCAGCTCCCAGAGCTCCTGTAACTTCAGTTATTTCACGAAAGAACCTCAGGGTCCATGAGCCATTTAGAGAACTCATTAAAAAGACACAACTGGAAAGTTGCCTCAAGCACCTTGACAAAGAGTTAGTTTTTAAGTTTTTAATTGATCTCAAAGGAATAAAAGCTATTTCAGGAGCTAAAAAGTAAGTGTTAGAAAAAACCCTCCTTGTGGAGTTCATTAAAACTTTGCCACTCTTAATTATATCAGGAGCACTCTCAGCAGGCAGCAGCTCAGGAGACCACGGAGGCACGTGGCCTTTTGAGGAAAGCCCTGGTTACTCAGCAACGAAGCCCTACAGTTAATGTTTAAGTGGTGTGTGGAGACACCCTCCTTGGAGGCGGAATCTCAAAGCATCTTATCAATGAACTGAATGCTTTTCCCATTCACACATTCAGGTAAGAGAATAACAAACTAAGACCTTTCTATGAATTATTACCAATCATCAAAATAACATTTAAAAGTAAATATTTCTTTCCTTCCTGTTTATAAAAAAAGAAGCAAGTTCAATCAAGTAAAAAAACCTCATCTGAGGTCACATAAGTGATAGCTCCCAAATTTAAAACTGATTCCAAAGCCTTTTACATTTTCTGCTGACAGAGTCCAGTATGAACTCAAGTATACTCTCTTTAGACCTACTCATCCTCCCAAACAACCATCTTATTTATTTCTTCTTTGGCAAAAACAAGGAAGACCAAACAGGGCAACATTAACTCAAGACATAATGATAAAAGATATAAGCTAGGATTTCTTTGAATTAACATTATTCCAATATGTACATTTCCTGCTGCTAGCATATGTCAGTTTCAGTTGCTATTAACCCCAGGTCTGAGTCCACCATCTCCCTGTCATAGTCCATTTAGATGCCTTTGCTGGTTCACTAATACAACATAATCTTTCTGAATAGATAGACACCAAATTGATGTCAAATTAGTCAACCATCTCAGTTCTATAAGCATCAACTAATACCCAACGCATGGAGGAATGCTTGGGTTCATAAGCTACAGTGTTTGTCTGGGTCTTCCAAGAGCTGATGTTCAGAGAAGATTGGATGTGCAAGGGAAACACGATGAGGAAAAGTGAGGAGGAATCCAGTGGAGGCTTGGATAGTCATTTGATGAAGGTCTGATTCCTGTGAAGGGAGAGAGAAGAGAACAAGCCATGTGTATTACCTAGACTCACAACTGGAAACAGGTTCACTCAAATTTGGTAATCTGAAGAAAGTTTAATCAACGATAGTACAGAATCCTGGGCTGGTAATAAAACTCCTTTACAAACTGTAGGCCTAAAGAAGAAGAAGAAGAGATTGCTGTTACAAGAACCTGGAGACTAAGGGGAATGTGTAGAAAGTGTGACCTGATAGAAACTGGAATCCTAAATCAATTGCACCAGTCCACACTGAACCTGCAGGAAATGAATAAACACTAGAACTCCCTCATCCCTCTCTCCCCAAGCTCTTGTCTTTCTTTCCAATGGACCAAACCCTAACAAGAAGCCAGAGGGCAGTGAAGCCCCAGGGTGTGGTACATACAGATTGGTCATAACAAACACAGAGCAGGGCAGAAAAAGTGAAGTGTAGATATGGAGGGGCAAAGGGAGGATGTTCACAAAGCATTTGATTTGTTGTATTTACAAATATTTATTTATAGGTATAAATAAAATTTTGAGTAGTCATAAAAGGTACATGAGGTAATAGTGATGAGAAGCAGAAGAGAAAATTCTTCAGAAAGAATGTCAACTAATAGTTGTGAAAAGTAATGTCAGAATTTGAAAATCACAATTTTGCAGCCTACTTAGTAATTGATTCAGACAGTCAATGGATGCTAAAATTATTGGCTGAAATACTGTTAGGAGACAGGCTCTTCACATGATCTCCATGACCCAAACTGCAGGATACTAATTCATTTCAAAGAAGAACAATGTTCCTGTATGATGCAGAATTTGGTGGAAACACTTAACCAAATCACCAAACTTAACATTATTGATAATGGATAGACTGACGTCCTATGCCTCCTGATATGATGCACTCCACAGATCACAACATAGTCTATGTAGAATTCCTCCAAAAATAGTGTTACCTGAATCTAGATATAAATCCAAATTTCAGGGTAATTTACAAAACAACTAGCCTAGACTCTTCAAAACTGAAAGACAAAGGTGGAGAAAACCCTTTGAGATTAAATGAAAACAAAGAGATAAGAAACTAAATGACTGTATGATCTCTGATTGGACCCTGAATTGAAAAACAAAACAAAACCAAACAAAACACCAGAGTCATTAGTAGATATTATTGTATTGATGTTAAATTCTATGAATGTGATAATGGTACTGTGTTTAATATTTGTTTTTAGGAAGTGCATGCTAAATTATATAGGGGTGATTAAGTACATGTGTATATGCTCTATTACAGTTAACCATAATGTCTAAATCATACTTCTAAATGATTCAGCAAAAATATATATTAGCAAATCATATATATTTATTATTTTGTATGTATCATTACATAATTATATATAATATTGTTTTATATATAAATTTGTAAATATTTTAAATAAATATATATTTAGTAATGGTACATATAACATTTATTGTAATCAATATTATATATATACTCGTACAGGGTGGGGCAAAAGTAGATGTACAGTTGTGAGTATGCAAAAGTTTATTCTTTATTATTATTTGATTGCTGTATTATTTTATATATGAACAATTATAAACCTACTTTTGCCCTACCCTATATATATTCCCCTCCTTAATTTTAGCACTGTTGACTAAATAATTTTGGACTGGATAATACTTTGTTGTGGAGGGCTGTCTTACACATTATGGGATGTTTAGCAGCAACACTGGTCTCCTACCAAATACCTCTCTCTCCCATTCATAACAATCAAAATTATCTCCAGACATTGTCATATATCCCCTCAGGAATGGGCACAGAGTGTCACTATGATATATTTAGATATGGAGAACTATCAAGAGAAAAAGCAAGAGAGATAGCTAGATAGGCACATAGTATAGTAGATAGGTAGGTAGGTAGGTAGGTAGGTAGATAGATAGATAAAAACATGTAAAAATATAACAATTAGCAATTATTAAGTATAAGAAGAGGAGATATAGGTATTTGTCATATTAATCTTTCAAAAATTCTGTAGATTTTAAAATTTCACACAAAAAAATCAGGAAAAAGTTAAATCAAATAATATATCACTCTTTGACCATATGGGAGCCTCTAGTCTTTCCATTGTTCTACCATTTCTTCTATTAGTTTTCACTGCTTCTCTGAGCCTGCTTAGACTCCACATTCCATAATTTTAACAATGTTTTTAATAAATCATCCCAATAATACATATATACAATGGAATACTACTCAGCCATAAGAAAAGATGAAATACTGCCAATTTGTGACAACATGCTTAGATCTTGAGAATAGCATGCTAAGTGAAATAAGTCAGACAGAAAAAGTAAAGAGCCATATGATTTCACTCAGATGTGAGATATAAAACTGAAAGCAACAAATGAGCAAACAAAAAAAGCAAACAAACAATAATTCATAGACAGACAACAGTGTGGTGGTTACCAGAGGGAAGAGGGGTGAGGAAGTAATAAACGGTAGAAGGTGTCAAATATATGGTGACAGAAAATGATTTGACTTGGGGAGATGGGCATATAAAGCAATATATAGATGATGTACTATAGAAATGTACACTTGAAACCTACATAATCTTATTAACCAATATCATTACAATAAGTTTAATAAAAATACAATAAAATAATTTGCATAACAAAAAATAAAATATACAACATAATTTTTTAAAGTTATCAATCTACCAAGCTTAACATAAAATCAGATGATAGAAATCAGAACAAACATCTTAGTCATAACAATAAATGTAAAGAGACTTAAGCTCACTTATTTTTTGTTTTTGTTGTTGTTGTTAATTAAGCGTTTTTTCCATTGATTTTTTTTAGAGAGAGTGGAAGGGATGGGGAGAGACAGAGAGAGAGAAACATCTATATGAGAGAGACACATTGATTTGTTGCCTCCTGCACACACCCCAACTGGGGCCGGGGATTGAGCCTGAAGCCAAGGTAAGTGCCCTTGACCAGAATTGAGCCCATGACCCATCAGTACTTGGGACAATGTTCTGACCACTGAACAAAACTGACTAGGGCTAAGTTCACTTATTAAAAGAACTTAGAGATTGGATCAAAACACAAAGCTCAGCCCTAGCTGGTTTGGCTCAGCGGATGGAGCATCAGCCTGCAGACTGAAGGGTCCCAGGTTGGATTCCAGTCAAGGACACATGCCCTGGTTTCAGGCTCGATCCCCCGTAGGGGGCATGTAGGAGGCAGCCGATCAATGATTCTCTCTCAGCACTGATGTCTCTCTCTCTCTCTCTCTCTCTCTCTCAATTTTATGGTGTTCTCATGAAACATAGTTAAAGCAGAGAGATCTAGCATATCTAGAAAGAAAAGCATGAATTGTAATCTTAATATAATACAAGGTATAATGTAAATGCAAAAAAATCATTCATAAATTATATAACATCAAGAAACAAAATCAGCACAGACAATATAATAGTTATAACCATGTAACTACTAATGGAATCAGTTCAATCTTCATTAAGCAAAAACTACAAGCTATTTGAAGATTAATGGCAAGAAAAAGCAGAAGCAGTAGAAGACATTAATTTACCCTGCTCAGTCATATCATATCACTAAAAAAATTTAAGATGTAGAGGACTAAAAGCACTTAATTAATAAAGTAGATATAATTAATATTTTACTGATTCTCAATCCTGAAAGCAGACAATGAATCTTCTTTTCAAATGCTAGAACACCCACAGAGAAAAGGAAAAAACAAAAAGAAGAAAAGGGCCACATATCAAGCGCCAAAGACTACTAATTTCAAATAATAGAACTCATACAGGCACTATTTTCCAAGCACAATTTTAAAAATAGAAAATACTAATAAAATAAGAACAATAAAATTCCACAGTATCTTAAAATTTTAACACAATGTGTGAACACTCTGTGAACACTTCAAAACAATGCTTAGTGATGCAACAACCTGATCAAAAGGAAAATGTATCATCATCTTGAATAGGAAGACTGAGCATTATAAGTATTCCAATATCCTCAAGCAATTCAGTAAATATAAAGTGATCCCAAAGGAGCAGCAGCATTTGTTTTTTAATTAGATAGGAGGATGCTAAAATCATACAGCAAAGTCAAAAGTATGAACAACCAGAAAATTATATAAAAGAAGAGTTACAAAGAAGATGAACCTTTTTTTATTTCCAAATTCCTTAAAATTTTAGTAATTAAAGTATGTTACTGGTGCATGACTAGAGAGATATGCCAGGAATCAGGATAAAAAGACTGTAAATAAACAAATGTGCATTGGAATTTTGTTTACCATGAGAATGTATCTCCAATCAGTGACACAAAAATGAATTACACAATAAATGTACTGGGTGTGCTGGAAAATAATAAAACTGAATTTATGTCTCTCACTTCGTACAGTTATGTCTGCCAGATGTCCAAATCCATCCCCAATACATGGATGGAGAAGCAAGGAAAACTTTTTCACTATATGCTCTTGAATTTTAAACCATGAAAGTGCACAAATGTTTTTAAAAAATAAAATACAAAGAGACTTTTATTATATTGTTTTGAAATAGTGTATTTTTCTTATTGTAAAGGTAACATATGTTTTAGAAATGTAAGGAATATAGAATATATAGAAAATGCTCAAGCCAAAAAAACCCCCCATACTGGTAAATACCAATAAGCAGCAATCAGCCTCGTTATTTCCTCTTCTTTTTATGCTCCTATTTAACTTATTCATTTGATTACACTGATTTAAATAATATATAATCCATACTAATAAAAGAGTAGTATCTACACTAATAAAAGAGTAGTATGCTAATTAGACCAGATGTCTTCCAGGTGACCATCCGGACGTCCTTCCTGACAAAGCCGGCTGGGTGAAGCCGCCAGCCAGTGGTCCTGAGCGCAGTGCCTGTGACTGGCTGCCACCTGGGAGATGAAGAAGCCGCCAGCCCTGTGGTTCAGGGCGCCAGTGCCTGTTGCCCAGGAGATAGACTCCCTCTTCTCCCACTGCAGTCATTACTCCAATATTCCCCTTCTGAATTTCTCTCTGCTGCCCCAACCCAACTCCACTTTTCATCTGAAGGATAGGGAACAGAGAGAGCAATGTTAAAAGCTTACATTTTTAAGCAGGTAAGGTTGGTACTTAAACATATAAATGGAAAACTAGAGTCCTTAAGTAACAAAGGCTAGAAAGGGAGGGGACAGGGACAGGGCAAGACATATTATATCCAGCAATCCATGTAGGGACTGAAAACTTTGCAATGATGACAATCAATGAAGATATGAATCAACTGAAATAGGTGACAGGGACAATTCTTCCATCTTTGAAAATATCCATATCAAGTCTGTTTAAATAGATTTTCATCTGCATAATATAACACATTCTGACAAGACCACCACCACCAATGTGGTCAGTGTTGTGCTGATAAATGTTTAACACCTGGCTCTCAATCAAAGAAAACAAAACCCTGATTTATAATAATGGCCAATTTCTGTGGTATAAATTCTCCACAATACTGAGTGGAGTATAAAGGTTACGGGGGATGGCTCATAGATTTGAAACAAAACTCAGCCACTTTCAGGTTTTACTGGTCAAGTTACCTGATCTCTCTATACCCCAGTGTTCCCATCTGTGTAATTATAGTACCTATTGTATAGAGTTGTTGCAAAGATAAAATGAGATCTGTGTATGACACAGCACAGTACCTAAAACAATAATTCACTCAATTTGTTATAAACTGTTACTACGTCGATATGTTGTTGACAGAATTACTCTACTCATGCTGAAAGAATGAAATTTTATTGATGAGAAAAATATCTTATTTTGTGATCTACATGGAGACAGTCAATTTTGCTTCCTAGGCAGTAGACGGTAATTTATTGCTAGAAACTAATGACCTCAGTCAACATGATTGAGGCAATGTATTATTAGCTGGATCATAAAGCAGAGAGGATGCTATACATTCTGGGATACATTTGCAGTAAGAGGCTTCACCTCAGTTATTAATTCTGATCAACTAAGCATCTGACTTAAGATGAATGGTGAGAAGGATTCTGAGGCTGCTTCTATACTTAGCGGGAATAGGACTTTAATACATAAGCAACAGTTACTATGGTTAATGATGGCAAGAAAAACACACCATGACATATACTAATAAAAGGGTAATATGCTAATTAGACCAGACATCTTCCGGATGACCATCCACACGTCCTTCCTGACAAAGCCGGGCCCAGGTGAAGCCACCTACCGGCAGTCCCAGGCACCTGTGCCTGTGGCTGGCGGTGGCCTGGGAGACAAAGAAGCTGCCTACCCCACAGTCCCAGGCACCAGTGCCTGTGGCTGGCTGTGGTCTGGGAGACAGAGAAGCTGCTCACAGAACGGTCCTGGGCGCCAGTGCCTGTGGCCCGAGCAAAGCCACCTGCCCCACCATCCCCTGCGGCTGCAGCCGGCCCGGGTGAAGCCGGCCCAGGTCCCAGTGCCTGTGGCCGGCCAGAGGGAGGGAAGCCCAGGTCCCAGGTGCGGGACTGAGGCAGAGGTGGTTAGGGGCAATCAAGCCAATAGAGGAGTAGTTAGGGACAATCAGGCTGGCAGGCAGAAGCAGTTAGGGGCAATCCCGCAGACAGGCAGGTGAGCTGTTAGGAGCCAGCAGTCCTGGATTGTGAGAGGGATCCCAGGTTGGAGAAGGTACAGGCCAGGCTGAGGGACACCCCCCTCCCATGCACAAATTTCATGCACTGGGTCACTAGTATTCAATAATATTGAATGATTTGGGCATAATATTTTTGACTTAATTTTATGCCAGTTTTTATTTTTATTTCTAATCTTCACTCAAGAACATGCTTAGACAGAAGGGGAGAGAGAGAAAGAGAGAAACATCTATATGCAAGAGAAATATGGATTAGTTGTCTTCTATATGCTCCCCAACTGCGGATCAAAACCACAACCCAGGTACATGCCCTGCTTTTCTTTGCCATTAATCCTCAAATAGCTTGTAGTTTTTGCTTTATGGAACCAGCAACCTTTAGGTGCATGGGACAACACTCCACCAACTAAGCCACTTGGACTGGACACCACAGTTTTATTCTAACTTTTATGTATGTCTTTGATACCAGTGTCTTTGTCATCAGAGCTACTTTTTGAATCATCTTACACAATTTTCTAAAGCACACCATTTTCACCTTCCTTTAAGTTACCTGAAATACACTTTTTGAACCAATATATTATCTTTAGTGAATCTCATTCTAAGCAACAAGTGCTCAATCATATAATATTGGAGTATTTGTCTTTTTTTTCTCATATATATTCATAATTTTTAATCTAATCACATGGAACAGACTGATGAATCTCAGAGAAAAGGGAGGAGGGCAAGGAGAAATTAACCAAAGATCTTATATGCATACTAGAGGCCTGGTGGGGTCCCTCAGCCTGGCCTGTGGGGATCAGGCAGAAACCAGCAGTCTGACATCCCCTGAGGGGTCCTGAATTGCGAGTGAATGCAGGCCAGGCCAAGGGACCCCACAGGTGCACGAATCCATGCACCGGATCTCTAGTTTAAAATAATCTTAATTAAAAACTCCAAGATATTACCTTTCAATACATTCACCATACTCATTTAATTTATTGATTCAATTTTATGGTTTATTGTTTACCTTCTCACGTCAAATTGATTAAAAACACTTTTTAATATTTTATTTGTACCAGCCTCCATTTCACTTTTTTTTTTTAAAGAGACCGCGACTCCATATTTTATTGATTTTTTACAGAAAGAGAGGGAGAGGGATAGAGAGTTACAAACATCCATGAGAGAGAAACATCGACCAGCTGCCTCCTGCACATCTCCTACTGGGGATGTGCCCACAACCAAGGTACATGCCCTTGACCGGAATCGAAACTGGGACCCTTCAGTCCGCAGGCCGATGCTCTATCCACTGAGCAAAACTGGTTTGGCTCCATTTCACTTTAAATAGTCAATGTACTCTTATGTCATCTTATTCCTATGGCCATTGTCCCCTAAATATGTCTTGTTCTGTCTTTTCCATTGCATTAAATGTTCCTTGCTTCTCTAGCTGCCAGAATCCTACACAGCTTTCAGGATTTAACACAACTTTCACCTTCTTTAAAAACCTCATTTTTTTATTCACTGAAATCTTAGCAAATTTATGAATTTATAAAATTTAATCTTATAAATTTATAAAACTTTTTGTCTGTATATTTTATCAGGCAAGTTTTATTCATATTAAGTAATTCAAATATTTTATCGTCACCTTTTACATATCATTGTCTTATGTCCCCAAGTCAGTAGTAAGCTATGTGAGTGTATGAACAATGCTTTATAATTCTTAGTATCTCATCTAACAGTTTATTTCATATAATAGGAGCTCTGCCTTATGTAGACATTGAGAAACTACTTAAATTATCAAAATCCCAGTTTATCAATTTGCATAATGAAGAGTGTTAGACCTGAATATCTTTAAGGACTCTGACTAATTCTCCAATGCTAATTGTTGAAGCATTACTCATACTTCCCACTAGATGGTACCAACACCAAATAAACACTACTTGAGAAACCAGACTATTTTTTTGAGTTGTAAAAATGAGTAATCAGAAAAGGTAGCCTGTTGTGTACAACAGTTATAATTTAGGAATAAAATATACAGAATGATTAGTTTTTTATTTTTTAAGTGGAGAGATATTTGATAATAAATAATTTTATGAGTATTCCCAAAAAACATTATTTGGAATAATGGTTATAAAATCAATTCAAAATACCTTATTTAACAAGTATTTACTGAGTGCCTACCTTGTACAAAAATATGATAGTTTGAGGCTACACAAAGACAAAGCATACATAGCTGCTCTTATAAGGAAAATGAGACCTGCATTTTAAAACCATAACATAAGTGAGAAATGGGAACTTTCAGAAGGCACAGGTATTACTTCAGCTGCAGAAATTAGCATTAGTCTCCATGGGAATTTGGTATTTTAGATGAATTTTGAATTATGGATTCAATTTGTTCTTTCATAAAAAAAGGGAAAGCACGTTGAAGCAGATAGACAGTGGAGGATACTGAGTTTCAAACTGAGGTCTTTGAACTTTATTCAGTAGATAATGGAGCAAAATTGAAGAGTTTCCACACAGAGTTTCATAATCAGAGCTGTGTTTGTAAAAGTGTGTCTGCTCACAGAAAGATTGTATGATCTCACTTATAAATGGAACCTAAAACAGTCATACATGGGAGCACAGAGTAGGGTGGTGACTGACAGGGGCTAGATGAAGGGAGAAATAGGAAGTTGATGGTCAAAGTATACAAAGTCTCAGTAATAAAAATTTTAAAAAGCTCAGGAGGTCTACAATACAGCATAGCGCCTATAGCTAACAACACTGCATTGTATATTTGAAATTTTCTAAGATGATAGACCATATGTTAAGTGCTCTTATTACAAAAAATAATGATTAATAATAATAAAAATGGAGCTGAAGAAACTTTTGGGGATGATGGCTATGTCTATGACCTTTGTGGTGGTAATGGTTTCATGGGTATATACTCATTGAGTTATATATATTAAATATGTATAGCACTTTACATGTCAATTATACTTCAATACAATGCCTTTTGGTGTTTGTTTTTAAAAAGGTACTGTTGGTTGTGTGGCTATTTGATGAGAATGAAAGGAAGGAAGATATAGTACATTCACATGAAGGTTATAATGGCTTGAAGATGCATGATGATGGGCGATGGATTTATGGCATCAAGGACATGAGGAAGAATAGATTGAAGTGGAGGTCTAGGAAATGCAAACAAATATAATAACTGGATAACAAGTGGAGAGAACTGCAGTCAGTTTTAGTTTTGTGTATTACGAAGGAATGAAAGATCATTAATTTTGAACATCCCGAGTTTTAGCAACTGACACTACAATACTTTCAATACATCTGGGGTGTGTGTGGGGGGGGTGGGGGGGTGGCTGTTCTGCTCCATAACAGCAGCAGGTCCTGATTCCTGTGTTTGTTTGTTTGTTTGTTTGTTTTGGCATGCTGCATGTGTGTTCATGATTTGGAAAGCAACTATATCTGTTGGGTAAGTGTTGTACCTGCAGCACCATCTAAAGCAAGTTATTCAGAGCTGGGTCTCTGTTGAGTCTGTCAGTAACAGCTACAGAATTGTGTAGGTCTTTTGGATTCTTCTCCTAAGGAACCTTTTCAAGACATTTAGAGTAATATTGGAGAAATGCCCCACGTGGCCCCAGTAAATTTCTTTGTCCTTCTGTCGCTTCCCTTTTTCTCAAAAGCAGAAACTCTCCCTTAATTCAGTTCCACTTAGATTAACGAGTTAATCAAGCACTAACCACACGCCAGGACCTGTGAGGGACTCTAGGGCACAAAGGCATTAGACGAGATGCCTGCTCCTTTGAGCTCAGAGAAAAGAATGCAGGACACAGATTGTGCCTCTGCAGGAACAGGAGGCCCCAGTGAGTAAGGTTTCTGGAGGAAGTGACACCTAAATTGAACTAGAAAAATAAAATAAAAAAATGCCTAACCACATAAATGAAGATGGAGGAATGTTTTAAGCACAGGAACTGTAAATAAGATGGGAGGCCATGTCGTATATTAGAAAGGACAGGAAGATTGAGGACGTAAGGCGCTGGTGGCAGGATCAGGTACTGCCCTGGGGAGGCAGGTGCTGAGACGGAAGCAGCAGCGGAACACAGTGCAGAGAGCCCAGGACCAAGTGGAGGAACCCGTCTCTGCAGCTGGTGGAGAAAAACACTGGCATGTCTTAAAGAGGAGTAGACAGGAGCTCATTAGTATTTTAATTTAGGAAGGAATTATTTTACCTTAGAAACAGCAATAGAGCACTTACTAAACAGAAAGTAAGAGGTATGTGAAAAAGGAGGAGGAGGACCAGGGGGAGAAGGCAGAGATGCAGAAAACATGCCATCCATCAACTCCGAGACAAACACTTCTTAAATTTGTAACTATGCCTGCTGATGTTTTCCTTATTTGATTATGATTGACCACATGATCTCAGCACACCATGGGAATATTCCAGTGTCTCAGTCTAGACATAAGCAAAACTCTGTAAATGTTAAATATGTTTTATGCAAACTTATAACTGCTGCTTTGGCCAGCTCTGGGTTCTGAGGCCCTGCTGTTACTATGACAACCTGCCCAGCACAAGGCAAGGTTGATGAAGTTACTCTGAGGTGAGAGCAAGCAAGTTCAGGAGGAAGCCACCTTGGTTCTCTCGATCTCTGTTGGACTATAAATCCTTCATTTGACTAATATTTGACCCACCTATTCTCTCCTCTGCATCTCTAAACTTATCAATGCTTCTCTTTGTTTCTCTTTTCATGGAAGTACACATATGCTATACATGCATGTATCTTTATGGTATCACACTGCACATTATTTTGGAATTACTTATTAGTGACCACTTTTCACGTCTGTAATATCATATGAGCCACTTTCCATGTCCTTTTTTCTCACTACATTTTCCTTCATAAGGACATGTCATATGTTAATCCACCCAACTCTATTTTGTTTAACATGCTGAGTTTTATTTTTTCAATTATTGTGTTGCAAATAACATTGTAATGAGCATCCCATTAGTTACTTCCACATGTACACATTCCCTTAGTATAAATGTCTAAATTGGACTTATTACACTACAAGTTTTACTGTGGTCCCAGCATCATTAGCCTGCTTCAAGGGCTTGCTACCCTAGTTCTCACCATAAGCTTCAAAGCTCAGTATCTGTTCTGCAAAAATTTTTCCCCAAGTAAAAATAAAATATACTTTATCGAACACTTACTCTATTCCAAGCAGTAATCCAAGTAGTTTGCCTGTATTTGCTAATTTACTCTTCAAAACAATGCAGTGAGATAGATAATCTTATTAACCTCATTTTACATCTGAGAAAACTGAGGCACAGAAGGTTAAAGTTGCCCAAGTGTACACATCCCCAGAGCCTGTGCTTTTCAGTTATTACACTTTGGGTGTTCTGATGGGCTCCCTGCCACCATCCAGGCCCTGTGCGAAGTGCTGCATGGTCCTAGGCCCTCAGACGCTGTTGGTAAGCACTGCCTAGTCACAGGTCTTCACCATGCTGCTTACTCAATACTTGCCCTGCCCTGTTCCACTGCCACACATAAAGTCTCTGACAAATACTAGTAAATACTAAACATGTGCCAATATTTATTTAAGAGAAACAGCAGGAAAACCAAAGAGATTGTTCCAACAACATTCAGGAACAGAAATTTATAGTCAGTCAGGAAAGGAATATCCAAATAATATAATTGTGTTCTGGTGAACTTGTTACAGTCCAATATAAGCCATCTCAACTTTGGTTCAACTTCTCTAATTAAGCTGCAAAATTATAACATCTTCCCAATGCCCCCTTCTCACTAATAAAGAATTTGTCATTGGATTTTAGTGCCTACCCAGATCATCCAAGACGG
This sequence comes from Myotis davidii, assembly GCF_000327345.1. Classification (NCBI taxonomy): domain Eukaryota; kingdom Metazoa; phylum Chordata; class Mammalia; order Chiroptera; family Vespertilionidae; genus Myotis; species Myotis davidii. The sequence continues at coordinate 231,083 of NW_006298871.1, read as the reverse complement.
TCTCATTTTGAGATCCTTAACTTAATCACATTTCAAAGACCCTCTTTTCAAATAAGTTCACAACCACAAGTTCCAAGTCGAGGATGTAGACATAGCCTTTTGGGAGCTACCATTTAACCCACTATCTTAGATACATATGGACTTCCTTGAGTTTGGTTGGTAATAACGAAATTCTGAGGGCTTAATCTCAGGATAAACTGTTAAAACTGACTACCAGAGACTATATCATGGTTACCTAACCCCAAAACTTCTAACTTGCTTTATGTGCCTCACCTTAAACATAGCTCTCGTCTATGTTCATGTATCCATTCCATTGCTGTAAATCTCTCCTTAGGGGTTGATTCCCTTATAGGTCTGATCTGTGTACCCTCTACTCTGCTCAGCCCATGCATTCAGCTCTTCCTCTCACACAGAGGTCAAGGTAACATTATTGATTCCACCTGCTCTGAAACACAGTTTAATATAATTTATGATGAAATATTATTTCCACAAACTCCATCACCCAGACACTGTGAGAAATAATCAAGGAACAAACATCCCTTATATTTGGAGTCTCCCAGGTGACATTTGTGGAGCTCTGTCAGTTTGGGAGAGTTTCAGACAAACCCTAACTGAGTTTCAGCCTTCTCTGATCTTCCACTGGCCCAGACCTTTGACAATCAAGGTATTCTGCATCACATCAGTTGGCCATTATGGCCACTATGTAAGGTAGGCAGATCATGCATTATTATTCCTATTTTGCATAAGAAGAATCAGTGTTTCAGAAAGTTGGGATGGTTTGTCCCAGGCCATGTGTTAAAAATATATCTTGGATTAAACTCAGATTGTTTTTACACCTTAT
>NW_006298871.1:222886-230046 GCF_000327345.1 Myotis davidii | reverse complement strand
TGGTGTCTACGCCTGCTTTTCCATGCACATATTTCACAGCCCTATATGAATTTTCCACAATGTTTTTATAATATGTTTTTATTGATTTCAGAGAAAAAGGGAAAGGGAGAGAAATAAAAGCATTAATGATGAGAGAGAATCATTGATTGTCTGCCTTCTGCACTCCCCCAGCTGGGGATGGATCCCGCAACCAGGGGATGTGCCCTTGGCCGGAATCGAGCCTGGAACCCTTCAGTCTACAGGGTGACACTCTATCCCCTGAGCCAAACCAGCTAGGGCCATAATGTCTTGATTCATATGAATTGTCTCAGAAAATAATCACTTTTCTTCATATGTGTGGGTTTTAGGGGTAATATATTCATAACCACTGTTTTCATATTTATTCTCTATAGGAGGTAGGATTGCATTTTATTTTTCTTTCCTGAGGACAGTATTTCACATTTGTCCATGTTTATTTTATCAACAATTTTCCAGATGTAGTAATTGGTGATTCCAACCATGTCTTTTGCACAGTTAAATTTCTATACTCGGCTTGATGAAGAAGCATGTGTTCTCTCTAAGGAGACCCATAAGCTAAGAAGGGGACCAGGGTTCAGATTTAGGAGACCTGGACTTTCTGGAAAGATTTTTTAAATGTTTTTATTGATTCAGAGAGAAAGGGAGAGGGAGGGAGAGATAGAATCAATGATGAGAGAGAATCATCAATCAGTTGCCTCCTGCATGTTCCCTACTGGGGACTGAGCCTGCAACTTGGGCACGTACCCTGACTGGGAAGTGACCTCCTGGTGCATGGGTCAACACTCAACCACTGAACCACACCAGCTGGGCAGGAGACCTGGGTTTTTGACACTGCTCCCCACTATCTGTGACTAAAAATCATTTACTTCCTTAAACTTCTGTTCTGGAAATTTGTAAAATGTAGCAAAGAATCCCACCTAATGCCTCTTCAAAAGAATGAGAAAATGTTCTTGAAAGTAGTATTTGTTCTTAGCTGAAAAATATTGCAAATGTCAAAAGCCATCCTATTTTAAATTCTAATGAAAGATTTAAATTCCCACTGACATGGGTGTTATAGGGAATATAGCTTAAAGTATAGCTCCCTTGGTCATTGACAAAACTGTGAACCAAGAGAGAGTGGGCATATCTGTGTACCCTTCTGTGGATGTGTAGGCACGTTAGATCAGAAAGGACTAGTGTACACAGGTAGGGTGTCAGATAAACAAGTAGAAGAACTGGGAGTCACTGTAGCATAGAATAAAAATCTGTCAAATCCTAAAATTACCTCATTGCTTGTCTATGACATGTGTGTTGAAGGTCAGGACGAACTAAAAGAAAAATGAAGAGGAATGAGAACATTGAGTTCCGAAGAAGAGACAACTGATGAGGGCAAGTTTTACTCAGCAAATAATATATTTGACTATTTTATTTATCATCTATATAGTGCTCATCCACTAGAGGATATAAACATATTGTGGCATCTAGAAGGAACATGTGAAAGGCAATATAAAGCAACTCTATAAATTATGTCAGAAGACAGTATCATGTATAATAAAAGGCTAATATGCAAATAGACCAAACTATGTGCTGACCACCAGGGTCAATAGCAGGTGGCAGAGTGCAGAATATGACAGGCATCAGCCATGGCGGGATGGTGGAGCAGGTGAGCAGGGGCACCAGACCAAGGCAGGGTGCTGGTCGCTGTCATTGGGGCAAGCCTCTGGTAGTTACTGAAAATTCTTTGCTCCTGTGTTCCGCGATTCTGCCCAGCGCTCACACCTGCTGCCAGCACTGGTGCTGTCCCCGATCACTTGGTGCTGTCAGCCCCGATTGCCCTTGAGGGCTTCTCCACCTCCCCCTGGTCCTGAGGGGTATTCGGGGCTGGCAGCTGCTGCTCACACCCCCTGACAGCACCAGCCCTGCTCACACCAGCTGCTGGCACTGGCCTCAATAGCTCCGCGCTGTCAGCAGGTGCGAGTGGGGCCAGCACCATCCGTGTGTGGGAGCACAGTCAGCGTGTGGGAGCGGCAGCGGGAGCAGGGCTGCCGGCAGAAAGGGGACTCAGGGCCGTGATGGAAGGGGCCAGGAGGGGGCACGGAGGATGGGCCGAGACCCACCCCTGTGCCCACCGCATCCACATGGCCCCCAGTTCAAGGTGCACAAATTTGTGCACTGGGCCCCTAGTATAATTATAAAAGGTTAACTCCACATACAAATAACAGAAAGCACTATTGCTATTAGAAGCAGGAAGATATTTAATACAGGGAACCAAGTGCTAACCTAACAAAAGGTGGCAGAAGGCCTAGAGAAGCAGTCTTCACTCTCTTCCACCAAGACTGATTCCCAACTCAACATCCAGAATGGCATTGTTGAGGAAGCTGCTACCTTATATCTCTTTGGGGAAGCCATCCTCAGTCTGTTGGCCTCAAAGCCCTTAATGTATGCTAGACCCCCAAACAGCTAACTCATACACTGCTATCTCTCTCCCCACCTCAGTTGAGACACTTCATTTTGGGTTCCAGCAAGAGAATTCTCTATATGAGGACTATTCCCATAGAGCACAAACCACATGCACAGATACAGTCTCAGGACATAGCATATGGTTGATGTGGATGTGGGGATGGCCTATTAACATGAGTCCCACCCAGCTAAGGCATTAAAGAAGAAAGGACAGAGGATGGAAGGGCAGGAAGCAAATCAAATCATGTATTTCTAATCACTTTTAATAGTCTAGTCAGATCAGATGGCCTTGCAATAAATCAGTTTCTTCAGAGCCTCCTTGACTTCTCGGTTCCTTAGGCAATAAATGAAAGGGTTGAGAGCAGGAGTGACAATGGCATAGAAGATGGAAATAACTTTGTTCAAGCTGAAGGCATGGATAACTCGAGGCCGGGCATACATGAAAATAGTGGCTGAGTAGAAGATGGTGACCACCACCAGATGGGAGGTACAAGTAGAGAAGGCTTTCTGCTTTCCTGTGGGCATGTGTAGAACAGTGGCCAGAATATATACATAAGACAGGACAGTAATAGAGAGGGGGAGGAGTAAGATGACCAGTGCCAGGACAAAGTCCACCAACTCAGCTATGGACATGTCTGTACAGGAAAGGTTAAGTACTGGAGAGATGTCACAGAAGAAGTGATTGATGACATTGGGGCCACAGAAGCTGAGGTGAGAGATGAAGTAGATCTTAGCCAAGGAGATGCCAAAGCCAATGGCCCAGGAAGCAAGAGTCAGGTGTAAGCAGAGCCTGTGGCTCATGATGGTGGGGTAGTGCAGTGGGCGGCAGATGGCCACATACCGGTCATAGGCCATGGCTGCCAGAAGCACACATTCTGTACACATGAGCGCTATGAAAAAGTAAAGTTGTATCATACAGTGAGTGAAGGAGATGCTGTTGCTCACAGACCAAAAACCAAACAGCAACTTGGGTACAGTCACAGAGATGTACGAGGTCTCTAAGAAGGACAGGTTGGCCAGAAAGAAGTACATAGGCTTGTGCAGTGGCCGGTTCTGCTGTACCAACAGGATGATGATCATGTTTTCAGCCACTGTCAAAATATAGGCCACAAGGAATATCAGGAACACTGCTACACGCATGCCCCAATTGCCGGGGAACCCCACCAGAATGAACTTGGTGACCCATGTTTGGTTCTCCACTTCCATATTGGAGACACAGGGCTTAGCTCTCCTGAGGGGAAAAATCACTTGGTCAGACACCATGGTCCAGTTAGAACCTTCCATCCTTTGCCTTCTCTGCTAGCAATAACCATAATAGATATTTAGTAAAAATATAATATAAGCTAGACCATATACTGGGTATATTATGTACATAATATAATTTAATTCTCACATAGCTTCTTTATGCTATTACTAGAGGCCCGGTGCACGAATTCATGCACAGGTGGGGTCCAGCCAGCCCACCCTGATGGGGGCTAATTGGGCCACGTTGGCAGCAGGGAGGGGATTTTGGAGGTGGTGTGTGTGGGGGGGGGCGGTGATTGGGGCCCCAATCAGGCCGGTTGGCCAACGCGTCATAGTGATCAGTCGTTCCGGTTGTTCTGTTGTTCTGGTTGCTTGGCTTTTATATATAGATACCCATTTTAGTGATGAAGATATGAATCTTGGAAAAATAGTTATTAAGTAACTTACCAAGTTCCCACTGGTAGCAGTGTAGGAATCACATTCAAGTCTAAGCTGACACCCCATGTTCTGTCTAATATCCTACATTGTCCTTCACAATCATCCCCAAATTAAACAGTTTCAAACCTGCATGTTCCCATTGCCAATTCCAGAGAATATACCTGGCTTTCCTTGCCCATCATCCACCCAGAGTTCTGGAAGTTCCTCCTTACAACTTGTTTATCCCTCACCTACTATCTCTTTCTTTTGCTCTATATGCATTGAAATCGACCATATCTCTGTGAGGTACCTGAGAAGGGGAGGTAATAGCCATGCTTTTCAGCCCAGCCAGCATGACTCAGTGGTTGAGCATCGACCTATGAACCTGGAAGTCACAGTTCGATTCCTGGTCAGGGCACATGCCCGGGTTGTGGGCTCAATCCCCAGTAGGAGGCATGCAGGAGGCAGCTGATCAATGATTTACTCTCATCATTGATGTTTCTATCTCTCTTTCCTTCTTCTCTGAAATCAATAAAAAATATAATTTTTTAAAAAATGAGTCATACTTTTCAGTGTTAAAAATCTGGACCATGTCTGCTCTTGATTTGCAAAAGTAGGTTTAAATTGTTCATATATAAAATAATACTATGATTAATAAATAATAATACAAAAATAAACTATGTGTTTCATGTACTCACAACTGTAAACCTATTTTTGCCCTACCCTATGTGACCTTGAAATATGATCCTCTCTGAAACACAATTTACTCTTCTACAAGTGGAAATATTAATATTTGCCCAGAGTACATCAATGTGGATCAAAATCTAGAAGAAATCTTATATGGACTATAAATAATGGTAAGTGTGGAAGGGACTCTTACCTCTCCATAGGTCATTAAAGAGGTAGGTCTGGGATAAGAGGGGAGAGAGTAAATGCTATGAGCCAAGTAGAGCAGTGAGCACAAAAAGTATGAGTTTCCTCTTAGGAAGTTTTCAGTCCTTGGGTAGGGGTGAGAGTCCCTGGGTAGAGATTTTATTTTAAATAAGCAAACAAAGATAGAAACACATAATAAAATGTGAGACATTTCGGGGTTGAAAAACAGACAATGTTACTAGTGTGATTAGGAAAGGCCCCTCTGACCAATGAGGAGGGGACATGAAGGCAGGCTCACGGCCCTTGGAAGAGCTGGGCTGCAGAGGGCAGAGAGAGACAGGGGGAAGGTGAGGGCCAGGATGTGCACGGCTCCACGGGTCATAGTAAGGGATCTGAACAGTGTTTTCATACAATGAGAAGCAAGTGGAAGATTGACGCTGGACAGGGGCACAGATGATTCATGCTCTGGAAAGACTGCCCTATGGGTGCAGAAGACTTCATGGCAGCAGGGGTGGGAGTCTGAGACTGGTTGGAAGCTAATCGGAGGTGACAGTAACCTTGATGACTAGAGCAGATTCAGAGAAGTGGGTGGATTTAAGATATGTTTCAAAAGAGTCTTTAACAGTAATTGATGGATGAATATGGAGTTAAAGGGAAAAAATCAAGGAGGAATCTCATATCTGTGCTTATGACATAGATGGGATGCCATTTACTATGATGGGTAAAAGTTGGAATGCTTACAGGCCTATTCCTCACAGGTAGGGCCATGGCAAAGGGCAAGACGTTGGTAGGGTTATGGTTTGATTAGTTTTAACATGAAGCGTAAGTAATCAGTGCAGAAAATTATCTAACAATATGTACTGATTATGTACTAGGTGCCAGTAAGTTTGCTAAGTACTTTTCACACAATAGCCCATTAAATCCACAAAACACTACTAATGAGGTGCTGTTATTCTAATTTCACCGAAGACACTGTGATTTAGATGAACATTTCTAAGTGAGAGTGTGATGAGTCAGAATCACAGCAAAGCCGAGATCTGTCTGACTGTGGAAGCATATGTGTGTGTGTGTGTGTGTGTGTGTGTGTGTGTGTGTGTGTGTGAATGGCATTCTCTTAATTACTAGGCTGCCATGTAGAGATGAGAAATGCCAGATTTGGGATTTAGGATTCGTCACCTCTTTTATACATTTAAAACTTTTGGTTATTTTAGGAAATATTTTGTAAACCTACTGAAATTTCACTATAGGCACATGCTATTATAGATAAGCCCAACTTTAATATATTCATATATGACACAGGTACATATTCACTCAAACAAAACAAATGAACCTATAGAAATGCTTTGTAACTGTATCAGAGAAGAGATAATCATTGACTGAGTCTTAAAATATAAATAAGTGAGTGGGCAAGGCATTGAAGGCACATGATTGAGAGAACAAAGGAATAGGGGTATGAAACAGCCTGGCATTGTCAGGAAACATCTCATTATGGCCTAATGGCTGTGTGAATGGGCAAAGTATGAAGGAATGAAAGAGTGAAGAGAGAGAGAGAGAGAGAGAGAGAGAGAGAGAGAGAGAGAGAGAGAATACATAGTGTTAAGGGCTACATCCTGGAGACTTTTGTATGAAATATTAAGGCATTTAGGAATTATCCTATAGTACATACAATAAGTAACCACTAAATGTTTTTAGGCAGATTTTAACTTCCTCATATTTTGCCCTGGCTTTTGATGTTGGAGATGGATTAGGATGGGTCACAATTACCGAATCAGAGACTAAGAGACTAAGTTGGAAGACACCCCCATAGCAGACACTTAAAGGCACACACAAAGTGGAAAGTCACCAGTTACAATGTTTGCTAAAGAAACACATTTAGATATATCTGCTCACAAATTACACAAGTAATTTTGCACTCCTAAAGAAAGCTCAGTAAAATAAATTTCCCTAGTCCTTATCAGCTAAATGAAGAGTACATAGGTATTAATTACTGCATACTAAAAAGAAGAATTGACCATACTAGTTGTCAGTGTATGATTTTACTGTAAAATGTGTGGGCCCTTTCACTGATGATAATATCTACTCCATTACGGTGTACTCAAACTTACTTCCCCCACAGCAGATTTTTACCATTGATCTAGAATCAAATATATTAGCTTCTCCATTCTTAT
>NW_006298871.1:220512-222870 GCF_000327345.1 Myotis davidii | reverse complement strand
CTGTGTATGCACCTTCCCTTAGTCTTGTCCACATTCTACATAAGTAGGTTTCAAATAATTTAAGTTTGAGGAAACATAACCTTCATCCCTGCTGAGACAACAGCAGTTTTTGCAACCAGAGTCACAAATGATTCACCAGGAAGGCACAGCAGCCTGCAGTACAGAAAGTCAGAGGTGTTGGAGAATCTGCAGCACTCATTTCTGATTCAACACAAAGAGATGCCCCTCCAGAGTGGTAGGGGGAGTGTGTTCCCTCAGCTCGATACATACCTGGCTGCACTAGACGTTCAAAAGATGAGATTATCCATCCATTGCTGGGAACCGAGGGTGGTAGTGGGAAGACGTGGCAATGGAATTAACTATTTAGCACTGAAGCACTGCTGCACCACAGAGCTGCCTGCACAGTCAGACAGTGACACTCTGGGAGGGGACATTTACCACGGCTCAGCAGCCTCTGCTGGGATAGGATGTGACAAGAAATTCTTCACTGGTTCTAAAGCGGGGAGAAGTAGAAAAGAAAGGTTCAGGTCCTGAACAGATTTGAGGAACCCAGTCTCTAAAGCTGGAAGGACTGAATGGGCACAGGTTACCCAACTGCTTCCACACTGACATCCAGGACTGGAGGAGAGGTGAGCCCGGGGGCCCAGGGCCACATATGTGCCTGATGCGGCACCAGGCAGGCTCTCTGAGCACCCTGGGGCCAGTGCACCCATCACCGTCCTGGGGAGCTGCAGTCTTGGGCGCCTCAAGCAGTGAAGATCTCTGGATTCGGAGGGCTTTATGTGGGATCAGGACTTGCCTTTCCATCTGTGAAAGGACCCAAGAGGAAAGCACCATGATGATGGCAGTTCAGGTCTCTTGTGGGAGCCATGAAAAATTTCTGTTTGCCCGTTGTGACAGCCAATTTATTTTATATAATATTAGTTCCATGGGTGAGGGAGCTACTTATGGCCACATGCTTTGAAAAGAACCACATTTGAATTTACTCGTTGTTGAAACATAAGGAGAAAAAAATAGTACTTTTAAATCTATTTGCAAATTGTTGATTATTATTTAATCTTCAGCTTACTTGAAACAGGAAGATCATATCAGTGCTCCAAGGGAAACATTAATACCCAAAGTAGACTTATATTGTTACACTTCAGTACATTTTTAATTAAAGTTTTTGCTATAAGTGCTTGTGCCATAATGTATGCTAAATAAATTTATCCTGTGATGGGACCATCATTAGTTTGTTAACTGCCTTTGGGAGCCACTTGACCAATATTTTATGTTTTGGGACAAAACTCCAATTTACCAAACATCACTTCTCTATCACCTGCTGACCTCTGAAGCAAGCCCACACAGAAAGAAAAGCTGTCCGATTCGCTATGCTTCCCTGAAATGGTAAATGGGGATATTAGCAGTTATAAACAACTCAATCTGCCACACTTGCTTATGGCAATGAAGCAGCCTTCAATATAGTTTCTCTTATAGACTGAAGTATGAAAACCAAATTGTAGCAAATAAAAATAAGGTAATTCTTTCAGATCTCTGGCCTCGATTTATCTCAAAACCCGAGAAAAACTCCGACAGCCTCTACAGTATATAATTGGATATTACTTGCAATTTTCCAACAAGGATTTAAAATATACTGTCATGTGGTGGTTACTGATAGAAATGGAAATGAGAGTGTCCACCAAAAGACAGTTGTACTAACCAGGTCTGGTTGCCTGCTGTGCTGACAGTGGGGGAGGGAAAACTGGAAGGGGAACACACTTATCCAAAGATAGGAAATGCCCATCTATTGTGAGGAGCTTCTATGAATTGCTGTAACTGTGACCCTTCATACAAGATGCTTGGGGTCCAAATTTCATGCAAATAATCCCAAATAGGTTAGAGATTATATAAACTGGCTCTAGTCCATGACATACTGACACAGCCTATCCTAGAATTCAACTATGTAGGCTTTTCTTGGAGCTGTTTTTGTCTCTATCTGTTGGCAGTTCTAGGTTGGAGAATTTTTCAGACCCCTGTTCAGGATACACGGGAGAAAGTCAGGAAACCCTGGGAACTCACTGTCGTGTTGTTCCTCACATCCTGGGGACTCTTGGTTGTCGTCTGCTTTTTCTCAGTCTTCTGTCACTTGTTGTGTTATGTCCAGGTTTTTCAATCATAAGGGGAGGTTTACGTTTTCATTCCTCAGTAGGATGTTACCACGATTTGTTATCTAGTCACCATTTACCATCAAGCTTTATTCTATTAGCTTGATGGTAAATCTACTTCTGGATGTAGAAGAGTTAACTGCAAATGCAATGTCCTCAAGATGACCACAGAGTACATGGAAGAAATGATCATACAATTTTGCAGAAGCTACTC
>NW_006298871.1:194788-220480 GCF_000327345.1 Myotis davidii | reverse complement strand
AAGAGGGGTAACAAGACAAAATGTGTGTGTGTGTGTGCGCGCGCGCGCGTGTGTGTGTGTGTATCACAGAGGGGGGAGTCAGGGGGAGTATGGATGAGAAAAATGTGCTAGGCTTAATGTAATAGAGGTCATGGTGGGATCAAATTTGTTTGAGTAATACTATATGGTTCAAACCGGAAAGAGGAATCAGAGCGAGTGGTCAGAGTGGGGAACTTGACATGCAGATGTCAGAGGTAGTACAATTATTAGCAACAGAAAGTCCAGGGTATAATGACAGAAATGGGTGACCTAGAGTGGATTAGAGGTCAAAAGCATTGGAAGGAGTTAGAAGCCAACTAACTGAGAGGCCAGGATGCCAAATGGATCTGCATAGATGTAGGCATTTCCATGTTGCATTTCCACATTGATGACAGAATTGGTTTACCAGGGTAAATGAAGGTGATGGATGGTAAATGGCGAAGACAGGGGGGATGATGGTGCTGTAGCTTAAGAGCACGTGCTTTGAAGAAGCTGGAGTTATTCAGGGAAAAGTAAAGAGCAATGGTCTGGAAGGAGCAGAGTATCAAGAAAGATACCTTCTTCATCTCTTCTCACTCTTAGAGGAAATATGGGAGGCAAAGGGTCTGTATTTGAGAGGGCTGAGGGGAATCAGAGTTCTCAGTGAACAGTCAGGTTCAAATACAGCAAAAAAGAGAAGAATGCATTCAAGAAAGACAGTCAGAATATAAAGCATTTTGCTGAACACAGGGCACAAGTTTTAGAAGACAATTAAGAATGATTGTGGTACCTCATTGTTGTTTTGATTTGCATCTCTTGGAGATGCAAATTAGTGATTTTGAGCATTTTTTCATATGCCTCTTGGCCTTCTGTATGTCTGCTTTTGAGACGTGTCTAATCCTTTACCCATTTTTTGATTGGATTGTTTATCTTCCTTTTGTTAAGTTATATGAGTTCCCTATAAATTTTGGAGATTAAACCCGCGGAAGCTTTCTATTTTGATGTAGTCCCATTTATTTATTTTCTTCTTAGTTTCCATTGTCCTAGGAGATATGTCGGTAAACATATTGCTATAAGCTATATCTGATATTTTGCTGCCTATAGACTCTTCTAAGATTTTTATGGCTTCCCATCTTATGTTTAAGTCTTTTATCCATTTTGAGTTTATTTTTGCTTATGGTGCAAGTTGGTGGTCAAGTTCCATATTTTGCATACATCTGTCCAATTTTTCCAACACCATCTCTTGAAGAAACTGTCTTGACTCCATTGTATGCTCTTGCCTCCTTTGTCAAATATTAATTGAGCATAATATCTTGGGTCGATTTTTTGATTTATTTGTATGTTCTTGCACCAGTAGCAGGCTGTTTGGAGAACAGTGGCTTTGTAATATAATTTGATGTCTAGTATTGTGACCCCTCCAACTTTGTTCTTTTTTCTCAGGATTTCTGTGACTATTCAGGGTCTTTTTTTATTCCATATAAATTTTTTGGAGAGTTTGTTATAGGTCTGTGAAATATTAACAAATCAACAAATGGCAAGTGCTAGCAAGGATGTGGAGAAAAGGGAACCCTTGTACACTGCTGGTGGGAATGCAAACTGGCACAGCCTCTGTGGAAAACAGATGAATTTCCTCAACAAATTAAAAATCTAATTTCCATTTGACCTAGTAATCCTACCCCTAGGAATATATCCCAAGAAACTAGAAACATCAATCAGAAAGAACATATGCACCCCTATGTTCATAGTAGCACAATTTACAATAGCTAAGATTTGGAAACAGCCTAAGCGCCCATCAGCAGATGAGTGGATTAAAAAATGGTGGTACATCTACACAATGGAAAACTATGCTGCTGTAAAAAAGAAAGAACTCTTACCATTTACAACAGCATGTATGGAACTGGAGAGCATTATGCTAATTGAAATAAGCTAGTCAGAGAAGGATATCACATGATCTCACTCATTTGTGGAATGTAATGAACAACATAAACTGATGGGAAAAAATAGATCCAGAGATATAGAAGCATCGAAGAGACGCTCAAACCTCAGAGGGAAAGCAGGTGGAAGGTGGGCTAGTGGGGGATGGCGGGTGGGGAGAGATCAACCAAAGAACTTGTATGCCTATACTCATAACAATGGGAGTGGTGGTGAAGGTCTGGGCTGGGAAGTGGGGGCAGACTGGGAAAGAACAACAGTGGGAAAGGAGACACATGTAATACTTTCAACAATAAAGAGTTGTTGTTGTTTTAAGAAAAGAATAATTGTGATATCATAGGAGGTTAGCATGTGGGTCAGGTGTGTGGGACAAATGGAGATAAAAGTCCAGATAATGAAAGATTGTCAGGCATGACAATATTGCTTGGGATAATCTCTTAAGAGAGGGTAATTAATCAAATTTAATTAAAACTTCTTTCTCCACTGGTCTGTATTCAAGTTCTCATATCCCATAGAGGTGGCAGCTTTATTTTGTGCTTATCATTCTGGCTTTGGTTTCTTCACTTTCAACATCATAAAAATGTAAGCTTTTAAAGCTTAATTTTATATTTAGAAGGTTTTAGCTTGTTGCCTGTCGTAGCACAACTTAATTTCCATGCCCCTAGTCCTTTACTTTAAGCCATTTTTTGTTGACTAAAGTTGTTTTTACATTTTTTGTTACAATTGTTAGTCTTTTAAAGAATGAATGGGCAATAATTTTATTGAGTTGTTGCATATGTCGATATGTATTCCTGTCAATATGAAAGTGAATGATGTCAAGAGAATGAAAAGACAAGCCACACACTGGAAGAAAGTTTTTGCAAAAGACATATCAGATAAATAACTATTATCTAAAATTTACAAAGAACTCTTAAAACTTGACAATAAGAAAACAAACAACCTGATTCAAAATAGCCTACTACCTTAAATACCTCACCAAAGAAGATATACAGATGGCAAGTAAATACATGAAAAGATGATTCCAGTGTTTTGTCATCAAGGAAATGCAAATTTAAAAAAAACAACACCTGTTAGAATGACCAAAATCCAGAACACTGACAATACCACTTGCTGCAAAATATGGAGCAATAAAAAGCCTCATTCAATGCTGCTGGAATGCACAATGGTACAGCCACTTTGGAAGACAGTTTGGTGATTTTTTTTTTTTACAAAATTAAACGTATATTTACTATGTGACCTAGCAATTATGTGTCTTGGTATTTACCCAAAGGGTTTGAAAATATTTCCACAAAACCTAGCAGCTGTATTCATAATTACCAAAATTTGAAAACAATGTGTCTTTCAGTAGCACAAACTGTACTACATAGAGATAATCGAATATTATTCAGTTCCAAAAAGAAAAAAAAAACTATGAAGCCATGAAAAGACATAAAGGAAACTTAAATGTATAACACTAAGGCAAAAAAGCCAATCTGAAAAGGCTACATACTACATGATTTCAATTATATGACATCTGGTCCTATTTTTACTACCTGGAGGTAGGTTCACAGTGATATATAATGAACATGTACTATTTGGTATTTCTTTTCATAACTTTTTCTGCTTATTTTATCTATGAAACAGAAAGAGAAAGTAAACTAATGGGATAAATTGGAGAATAAAAATTCAAAATAATCTTGGCAGATTGGTGTGATATGTGAAAATCAATAATAACAATTAGTAGAGACAGAACCTGGCTGTAGAACTGAGTGAGAGAACATGGCAAGAGAACCTGGACAGAACCTGACTGAAGATCCTGGCTAGAATCTGGCTACAGAACCTGGCTGGAGATCCTGGATAGAACCAGGCAAGAGAACCCAACCATGATGATCGACTGAACTCTGTCTCCGTGTCATTCCCTCTTCGCCAACTCCATCCACACCTTTGGGAACCCCTGGACCTGCTGGGGCTGGACCCAGCAGATAGTGATGGCTCAAGGCAATTTTTAACCTGATAATCCTTTTGCTGTTTACCAAACTTTACCTTTGATATGCCTGTATGCATTGCTAAAGGGCAAATGTGTACTTAAGTAAATAAAAAGCGGACTGGCCAGAGGTCAGGGTGCCTCTTCAAGAAAGAAGTCTCTACCTGGCCCCCCATGCCTTCTCAATTCAAAACAAAACACACACACACACACACACACACACACACACACACCAACAAAAAACCACAATTAGTAGAATAAATATACATACCTACATTTAAGTTTGTAAAAGAGTGCAATGGATGTGGAGACTTTGTGACCAGTTTATAGGAAACAAGTCTTGGAAAATTAGTTAAATAAAAGACTACGGTGATGAATAATTTTGGAAATAGATATAGTGACATTTTCATAACATTTGCTAATGCAATTAATGCCACTGATAAAGCCACAGATCATTCCTTTAGCCACTGATACACCAATAAAACCAAAAATGGTTAGGTAAAGTCTAAATACCACTGGATATGTGAGACAAGATGATCTAAGACAAGGCTCTCCCATGGATCACTGGCATAACTTATCTGATATTGGCCTATGTAAAGAAATTCATTAATCATTCAAATGCAAGGATCTGACCATAATAATTTTCTTCAGTGTAAATGTGATATCCTTTGTGTTTTGACAAGAATTTCTTACAGTCTTTATCTTTTATCTCTAAATTTCTTTAAAATTTTCCAGACAGCAGCCATAACTTCCTTATTTCTCAAGCTATAAATCAAGGGGTTCAACATAGGTGCCACCACAGCATAGAATAGAGCAACCATCTTCTCCTCTTCCACTGAGGATGCTGACCGTGGCCCCAGGTAGGTGAAGATGGTAGCCCCAAAGCACATGGACACCACAGTGAGGTGGGAAGCACAGGTGCCAAAGGCTTTGCTACGTCCCTGAGCAGAGCGAATATGCAGAATGGCAGCAACTATATGACCATAGGAGAAGAGGACCAGGGAACAGGGAAGCATGATCACCAGAAATCCTGAGATGGCCACCATGACCATGTTGAAGGAGATGTCCACGCAGGCTAGCCGCAGCACAGCCAGGGTCTCACAGGCAAAATGGTTAATAATGTTGTGACACAGGGGAAGCCGAAAGGTGATGATTGTTTCCACCAGTGAATTCATGAAACCAGCCACCAAGCAGCCGGCAGCCAGCCCCAGGCACAGCCCTCCATGCATGATGACTGTGTAGTGCAGCGGGTGGCACACCGCCACATAGCGGTCATAGGCCATGGCTCCCAGCAGGAAGAATTCAGACCCGCCCAATGCCAGGGACACATAGAGCTGGAGCACACAGCTTTGGAATGGGATGGACTTCTGGGCTGAGAGCAAGTGGGCTAGCATTTGTGGGGCAATACTGTTTGCATAACAAAGGTCCACAAAGGATAAAATAGTAAGAAAGAAGTACATAGGGGTATGAAGCCTGCTGTCCAGTCTGATTAGAAGAAGAATGAGGAGATTTCCCACAATGGTCACCAAGTACATGATCAGGAACAAGACAAAGAGGGACACTTGTGTTCCCCAGTCACTAGACAGCCCCAGCAGAAAGAACTCACTCACCCATGTCTGGGTTTTATTTTCCTGGCCCATGAGTTCCCGAGGATTTAAACTAAAGGTGTTGATATAACAATCATGAAAACTCAGGATTGAAAGGGTGGCTTTTAGACCATATAGAGAACCTACCCATCTGAACCTAAAGTTTCTCTAAAAACACATCAGCCAAACTCTGCTTGAACATATCCATAGATGAAGAACACAATGGGATCCAGCTGTGCAGCTGGAAATCAAGGAGAAAAGAAATTACATTCTTGGAGTTCAATTAAGTGGAACATAATTTCTCCCAAACATCTGTTCTTAAATGGGAGAAGGTATTGAATAAAGTAGGATTTAAAATCCTACTCAATTTAATTGTTGTTATATAATCCCTGTCTTTCTGGTGAGAAAGTTCTTGGTCCACATGGAAGTATACTTCTGAATAATGTCCAATACCATTTAACTGCTTTTTATTTACTAGGTTTCCACTCTAAATATTTCTGATACATCCTACTTACCTCTCTTCAGTGCAATGTATCTATGAAATCCTAAATGATTTAAATATAAATATTCTTATAGGTTTTTTTTACTAAATTATTTTGAATTTATCTTCTGTAACTTGTCTTTTTACTTTCATTGATTTTATAGAGGAAGAAGAGATATAAACATCAATGAGAGCAAAACATTGATAGGCTGCCTCCTGTACAAACCCTAATGGGAATTGAGCCCATAACCTGGGCACGTGCCCTGCCCAGGAATTGATCTGATGACCTCTTGGTTCATGGGTCAATGCTCAACAACTGCGCCACACTGGCTGGGCTGTATTTTTACTTTGAGAGTGTCAAGTAGGAGGCCTCCTCTCTACCTAACTCACACAAGTGGCTCAGTTAGGCAAGATCAACCCAAGGTGGTCTAATTCAATTATCAGGTGTTGCATAGAGAAGGTATACATAGCTTCTAAAATTCATCACTTATGCCCCACAAGAGGAATTTAATGGAGTGTTTATTGATGTCAGGTTATTACTTAATAACAATGTTTTCTTAAGGAAAGAACAGCTCATTCACTCATAATATAACATCGATATAACCTCACCAGTGGAGACAGAAGGATAGAAGATCAGGTCATAATTATAGAACATATGGTAATGTCATAGGCAGTAGTAGTTTTTTGACCCCCAAACAAAATTTCTCTTGTTTTCTCACTTACAGAAGGAAATAAGTGATCCATAACTAAAGCATACAGATGGGAATCTGAGGCTTTGGAGACAATCCTGTGATAATACATGTAAGATCATTATTCAAATGGCTCCCTAAATTATTCATGCCCTAACTATAGATGGACAGCAGACTACAGTTAAATTTATTGAAAGGTTCCAGTTTCAACCTTTCAAAATGTTCGATATCATACCACCAATGAATGACACAGGTGGTTTGGGGGGCTTAAGATTATAATTCATTATTATCAAGATAGCAATATTCAGATGGTTAGTCATCAAATATTCAGGATTTAGTATTGTTTTGAATAAGCTCCAAAATTTTGAGAAACTTTTTAAAAAGAGAGCTTCCAGCCCAGCCAGCATGGCTCAGTGATTGAGAATCGACCTATGAACCAGGAGGTCCTGGTTTGATTCCAGGTCAGGGCATATGTCCAGGTTGTGTGCTCGATCCCCAGTAGGATGCATGCAGGAGGCAGCTGATCAATGAGTCTCTTTCATCATTGATGTTTCTATATCTCTCTCCTTCTCCCTTCCTCTCTGAAATCAATAAAAATATTTTTAAAAATAAAACAGAGCTTTCAGAAATTGTCACACAATAGAAAAGATCAAACAATGTCAGGTACCACCCTCAAGCCCTTGTACTGGAAGCTTCAATCACCCACACCAAAATTAATTGGAACAAGATACTCAGCTATGGGACTGGCAAAGAAATATAAAATGCCTAAATATGTAAGACTCTTCACTGTGTGAAAAAATAAAGGAGTCGAAATCTTCATAAAAAAAAAATAGGTGGTTTACAATCAATAATGATATTTTCTAGAACATTTAGTATTAACAGGTTTTTTAGCCTCATGGCTAAAAATCAATAGCATAGTCTTAATTTTTATAATCCCTTCTTTGTAATTTTCTTTTGCATCATATCTATTTGTACACTGATTTCTTTTTGTTCTGCTACATTCTACTCTGGAATAGAAAATATTGTCATTAGACAGGTTGGAAAATTTCCTAGTCATGAGAGCCCGGATAAAAATATGGATGGGTAATGTTTACAGTGCTTTCTTAGCCTTATGTAAATGTACTTCAGATACTCCAATGCTTTTTGGAAATTCACCAATAGCTAAAAGAAATACACTACAAAATATAGCTAAATGCAAGACCCATCCATCCTTTCCCACCAACTGCTTTGTACCCAACATGTGGCTTCCTACACTTGTAGTTTTCAGAATATTTGGATTGAGGGCATCATCAGGTCCACGTTGATAGGCAAGGGAGTTTTCTGGAAAACTATAACTATTTTCCCTAGAGATATCATTTTAAGTCTAAATATTTTAATTATATTTCCTTCACATGTGTTTACTTTCCCCTTTATTTTCTCTTTCCCACCTAATATCCTGATGGCTATAGTTGGCATCTAAAGATGTATACACACATATTTCAAAAATTTCTGACAACATAGATGTTGAAGAAATCAATAATTATTTTGTGTTGCCTACTCTGTGTTTGGGTTAAACAACTATGCAAATCACAAATAAAACCTAAAACATACCAAAGTAGGATAAATTACTTTCTAGAACTATTTCTGTTGTGACCTTTCTTTAGAGGCACACCAGTGATTTTGTCCTACATTGTATGTAAGACTTATTCCAAATAACCTTTCTTTAGTCCCATCAGCCAACATCTCAAGTGTAAGTGTGATGCAGCAGCTCCTCCAGGTATATCAGCAGGTCTGTATGTGCACACAGGTGGCATGGATTGAAGGTGATGGTTAATGGTAAATTCATTTACACTGTTTGAAATTCTATAACCAGGACTTAAACAAATGTCAGTTTTTAAAAATCAAACAAACAACAAAACAAGTGATGTTTCCTACCTATTTCCAAAAATATACTCATAGGAAGGTATTTGTACTTAAAGCCATGTTGTTTTTGCTTAGTTATGTAGTCAAGCAAGTGTATTTCCAAGTGACATGTTATTTGTGTAGGCAATTTTTAAAAATAAAATATATTTGATATTTTTAAAAAATGATATTTCAAAGTAAAATCTGTTTCTTTGTAAAATTGTTTCAAATAACTTACCCAACTCAATTACCCTGTGAATCATTGAACAGCCAGGATCAATTTCAGTAAACCTTGTCAGTCTTGTCCGTTGTTTGGTGGCAGATGGTGGGAAGAGAGCAAACAAGCTCCTGAAATACTCTTGTCAAGCCTAGACCAAAAACTCTCTGGGGTGGGAGGAATGTTAAGAGAAGAATTTAAAACCATAGCTACACTTTTTTCTATATCAAGTTAATATGAACACTTTATTTGCTAAACACCTACTCTGTACCAGGCATTCTATTGAATACTTTATATATCTATTAATATAATGTAATATAATGTCATATAACAATCTTCACAGTACTGAATTTTGGCTTATTATCTCTATTTTGCAGATAGAGAAAAAGAGGTGGAGTAGATAGTGGAGGAGTCAGCAGGTAAACTGATTATCTGATAACCTGGAGTACATCTGCTATGCTCCTCCTCTACATAGCATGACCCTGTGTTTGTACAGCACAGTGACAGTCACTGTTTAAAGGTTGTGGACTCACCTAACACAAAAATCAGGAGATATATCAAGAGGACTGACTTCTTACTTTTGGTCCCATTCACTTCAGAATCATGGGTGACCAGAGTAGCCCCTCCCACTCACCTGTGAACTTAAAGTCTGGCCTTTAAGCCACATGGCCAGCATGACAAGGAGAAACAGGAGCGCAGCACATGTCTCCCATTAGGAACTCTTCTTGATGTATGTGACTAACTGTCCTCTTTTATACATTTGAAAAGGCGATCATGCTTCTACTTTGTGTTGGATATGCCGATGAATACAACAACGTAGAGTAGATCCATGGCAGGAAGTCTTTTCTTCCCCTAAGAAAAAAATAAAGGGCTCTGCTTATAGACTATAAGGACACAATAATGGTCTAATATCAGAAAAAGATAAATCAAATGTTTATTTTTTTAATTAGCATTCAAAAGAAAATGTGAAGCTAAGGATATTTTTGTCTAGTTCAAAGAATATCCCTAACTGGTAGAAGGTAAAGCATGACAAAGGATCCTGGACTGTGGGGATGCATCTTATCTGGTTGGAAAGACTTGTCCCCTCTGAGTCACTCCCACGGGAACTTGGAATTTATTCCTTGTGGTTGTGAGCACTTATAAATAGTGCTTACATATCCCTCACTGTTTGTGTAAATAGTACTGTCATAATAACATAAAAAAAGAGGTTATATTTCCTGGTCATTTGGCAATCACATCAAAGACAGAGATAACATGTTGAGCAGCTGTGTAGTTAAGCTGAAATCACTACAGAGAAGAGAAGCAGGAATTCTTTCCACAGTCATAGGAATGTTTTCTTTCCATAGTGTCCCCTCAGGTCCCACACACAAATATACTCGCTTGTGCCCAAGCTGTTCACAGACGCCTTTTCATACCTGCCTAGTTGTACTCTCACAAATATAAGGCCAAAATAACATTGTGAACATACTAAATGCCACTGAATTGTGTACTATTCGATGTTATGCAAATTTCACTTCAATTTTTAAGAAAGTTTTCACAGACCAGTGATATGTCTTTCTAAATATCTAAATATCTTTCTCAAAAAATCAAAACTAGTCCAAATTTAAATAAATAAATGTAGATAGGTAAACAAATATTTGGAAGAGAAAGTTGTGCAAAATGGACAAATGAGAGAAAAGGAGGGGATACCAAAATATAAATAAGATTAATGAGAGAAGATATTGATAAGCTAATATGGAACAAAGTAAAAAAGAGAAAATGGATGGTAAGAAAGAAAATCAGAGAGGAAGTCAAAGAAAAAGAAGAGCACAATGAAGAAACCAAGGCAATAAAAATGAAACCATATGAGGAAGAAATGGAAAGTATGAAAATGAAAGAAAATAAAGTAGAAATTAACATGTATAAATGCCATTTTCTTGACATTTAATAAATTCACACATTGCTAGCTATATGTATGCCAGAGCTTCCAATATTTTATTTATCCTGGTATTCTGTCCCGGTGTGTGGTGTTCAGTCATTTCTTACAGTGAGATTTTTATAGAATTTGGTACTCTCATGGTGGAAACCTTGATCAAAATATACTTACCAGAGAGATCAATGGATCCTCAGAAAATCTGAAAAGTGAGATCTTTCAAGACAACAGCCCCACAGATATGCACATATGCACATACAAAAATCTTCAGGACATTTTTTTTTCAGTTACATTACTGAAAAACCCAAAATTCCCCACCGAGAGCTAGAAGACTCAAAAACACTTCATTAACACATGTGTATTTGGCATAACTGTATATTTCCACACAAGCTTAATTTCTGCTCTTTGGCCCCTTTATTATAATCTGCTTTGTAAAGAGGAGCAGTACTTCACCAGAGTCGTCTCTGCATTGAAAAGCACGGTGGAGATGTTCACAAACCCACATTCCTTTACTCAGAGTTTTCAGAATCATTTTAAGAGGAGATAGATGTGGGATGAAGAAGAGAAAACTAAGTAAAATGATACAGAGCAGGAAGAAATGGGAGGATGGCACAGATTTGAGCTGGAGGAAAAGCAAGGGCTTCTGGGTCCATCTGCCTCCTGTGGGCAGAGTCTCCCCTCCTCCCTGCTCAGCACCTTTCCAGCCCTTTGCCATGATCAGGCTGTTTTCTTTGCCCCAAAGCACTTAAAGGATGAGCATCAAGCCAGAACCAGTCTCACAATTTTTTAAATCAAGTAGAATACCTGCATTTATCATTACCAACAACAGATTTCTTTCTTTGGATTGTTTTCATGCAACTCAAACATTTTATTTTCATTTTGAAAGACCCGTTCCATGGACTGATGCTTTATGAAAAAGCATATATTCTAAAATCTTACCACATCAGTTTTCACATTTGTAAAATGAAGATAATGGCATAGCACAGCTGGCATGGTTCAGTGGTTTAGCGTCAACCTATGAACCAGGAGGTGACGGTTGGATTCCTGGTCAGGGCACATGCCTGGGTTGCGGGCTCTATCCTCAGTGTGAGGTGTTCAGAAAGCAGCTGATCAATGATTCTCTCTCATCACTGATGTTTCTCTCTCTCTCTCTCTTCTATTCTGAAATCAATAAAAATACTTTTAAAAAAGATAATGGCATAAATAATCTCTCTCCCAGAGGAATATACACATAGTTACCTACAACAGTAAATATAAAAAAATGATTTATTATTATGCAAATGGAAATAAACTTGAAAATATAAAACTATTTTCAAAACATGCACCAGCTAACTGACCTCAGCACACAAGTGTGTTCACTGGGACCTAGAGAAGCCAAATTATATTTCTACCCAGTCCCAGATGTGCAATTGTGGAAAGCACTTCATACATGGTGTTACTTTAAAAACTTGTTCTCCAAGCAGAAATTCGGTATGGAGAGAAAAGAGCAAGTCTCTGGGGGCGGGGGGGGGGGGCTCATCTTTCTACTCCATCAGCAAGGAAGAGGCCCATCAGCACAGACCTGGTGCCTGACCAGTTTCCAGGAGACAGTGAAAAGCAGAGTTCATGACTGCAAATCTGGCACTGACTGCGGCATTCTCAGGCTCATCCACGTGGGGAATCCCTAAAACAGTGGCACGATGCTAGTGTCCTAATTTGGATAGCCAGCGCATTTTTCTTAGGACAAATTGTTACTAGAGGACAATTATATCACACCATCACACTCTTAGGCTCGGAGAATACAGGAGAAGGCATGGATTACAGCACCTGGTTTTGTAATTCATGTTCCCAAGTAAGTGTTGAAGAAAGGCTGAAAAATGTCAGACTCACCTTCGGAGAGTGGAGGAGGCTATCCTGTGCAAGGCGGGGAAAGCTTGTCATTTAAAGCAAGTGCAGTTGGATAAGGTAGAACTTTCTCTAACTTTAGTGGTGACATCTCAAGGGGCCAATTATGTTTTGTTTATTAGATTTCTTTTACTTTCCCTCCCCTTATCTGGTCATTTCTGCACCCAATACCTTAACCTATATTTCAACTTTGCCAATGAAGGTTTTGCTTCCTTGTCCCTAGAGCATGGGAAGGAGCTCACCAAACGCTAATTTCTCAAGAGGGGTTTGTCTGAGCCTTCAGCGACACTGCCTTAAATGGTGGGAATTTTATCCACTTTATGAGCATGAAGATATGATTCCACCTCAACTTCCTCATTCCAATTCACCCGTCTCCACATTCCTTTCAGCAATAGCTCTGGGGCCAGACCATCACTGGGATGATCTGTGGAACATTGTCTAGTCTGAGTGTGGGCAGGGAGGCCTTTTTATGCCAATCCCTAGACAGATGCTGCTTACTATTGGGCTGGTCTCCACCTTTGGAATTCAACCATCACATCCTGTAACCTTTTAGAACTTTGCCTTTCCTTTCATGTTAAGGAAGACAACCTTCCTATAAACCCTGGTTTGTACTTAGAGATGTTCAGGGTTCAGAATTGCTAAGAAAAGTGCAAAAACCCTGTGTAAACAAACACCACTGAGGATGTTGAGCACTGTACAGTGAAACATGCAGAGGCCCAGGATGTGCCTCTCTCTCCTTCCACAAAAGTGCGAGTGAAGACTTCCACTCGTGTGCCTCGTCCAGGTGACAGCGACCAGGCTGCTCTCTGCCCAGCCACCTGGCACTGCCCCAGGAAAGGCCTTGTGGTTTCCTCTCCCAACTTATTCTGGGAGCTGGTGGCAACAGCATCATCTCCCAGCCAACTTTCTAAGCACAATAAACAATCTGCCTGCTGAGGGCTACCCATGTGAGTGCTGCAATTAGAAGGGGAAGTTTAACCGAGTCCAAGTTAGCTTTGGATCTTCAAAAAGACAAAAGAGACCAAAACAAAGCTGCTTTTCTAGTCTCCAAACGTTGCTGGCATTTCTCATAAAATACTTTTTTGGGTCTTTTTTATTTTTTTTTTTACAAATATCAATTAGAGTTGACATTCAATATTATTTTATATTAGTTTCAGGTATACAGCATGGTTGTTAGATATTTATATAATTTACAAAGTGACCCTCCCTATAAGTCCAGTACCCACTTGGCACCATACATAGCTATTGTAATAATATTGATAATATTCCCTATGTTGTACTTTACATCTTCATGACTATTTTGTGACTACCAATTTGTACTTATTTTTTACTTATTGTGCTCTTCACTTTGTGGATTTACTATATCATTTTTTATTCCTTTACCACTATTTGGTATGTTTTTAGAAGGGAAGGCAACAGACATAAACTCATTTACAAAATATATTTCCTCACCTTTAAATATTATAAATTCATTTTTATGACATACAATAGAAAAGATGACATTTCTTTTTCCTGTTAGTGTAGCCATTTGTCCTAACGTCATTTATTTAGTAGACTCTATTTTCCTAAATTTATTTGAAATTATATACTAAATCCCATTTACAAAAGCTTCTTTGGGTTTCTATTTTGATTCATGGATGCATGACTTTTTCTATACCAATACCACAGTTTTAATAGTAGTTACTTTATAATATATTTTGCTATATACTAAGGCAGGCACACCCTCACTTTATTACACTTTGTTCTCAAAAACTTAACTTAATGAAGGTTAAATACCCTAAATCCACAGCAAACATTATACTTAATGGAGAATCTATAGATGCTTTGCTTTGGATCAGGAACAAGAAGGGATATCGGCTATCATAGCTACTGTGTGATATGACATTAGCAGTCCTGGCCTAAGAATAAAAAAATAGATTAAGATGTACCAAGTTTATAAGAAGAACTATCACTATGTACAGATGATAAGATTATATATGTAGGGGAAAATATTCAACAATCTATTAGATTTAAAAAGTAAGAACTAGATACAAAACCACCTTATAGAAATCAAGAGCATTTATGTACATCAGCAATAACCAACTAAAAAAATAAATGCCAGTTATAAATGCAACATCAATTATAAAGCATTTAGGGATCCCTTAAGAGAGAGTATACTAGTATATGACTTCCATCGAGTACTCTGCCAAAACTTTGTCTTCCAAGTATTCTTTACCTACCTTTTCTATTTTACTTTTCTCTATAGCAATCAAAACCACATAACATACTACATATACTACTTATTTATTATATTTATTGTCTATTTCCTTTCACTAGAATGTAATCTCCATGAAAGCAGAGATTGTTGTTTGCTTTTCACTATTGTATCCACAACACCTAGAAGAGTGTCTAGCACATAATAGGTATTTAACAAATATTTGTTCAAGACAGATGGAGAAAATATTAACACTCACAAGAAGAATGACATGATTTGAGTTAAGTTTTAAAGAAATTGCTCTGAGAGCTGGGATGCAAGAGTAGAAGCAGAGAAATTTGTTGCAGACCTTTGCAGGACCCAAGTGGAAGAGATGGGGGCTCGCACCAGCATGTAAGAGTGGGAGGATGAGAACTGAGCATATTCTGTTTAGTTCTAGAAAGCAGCAACAATAGGATATTCTTGTAGATTTGAATCATTTGTGAGAAAAAGAGTATTAAATGGCCTGATCACAGTGGTGATCCAGTTATCATGAACTGAGGTGGGGAGGCATGGATAGAACAATGTGGGGTGAAGGGAGACAAGAATCAGGAGTGCAAGCATAAGTAATTCATACCAATTACTTATCAAGTAATAAAAATAAAACAATTTTATATCTTTTAGGCTAGAAAAAAAATTCAAAGTGTGCAGGCTCTGTATAGATAAGAACTCTCATGCACTAAAGGGGCATAGAGTTATAAAGCTACTAGCGGCCCAGTGCATGAAATTTGTGCACTTGGGGTGGGGGGTTGTCCCCCAGCCTGGCCTGTGCCCTGTCACAGTGTGGGAACCCCACGATCCATTGCCCCAAAGAGGTAGGCCCAGTCCACCCATCCGGGGCTCCTCAATGGATTTCCCCAAAGAGGTAGGCTGGAGCTGGGGAAGGCCTGTGGACCCCCGGGCCGGGCCGTGGCAGAAGCCTGTGGACCCCCAGTGCAGGCACACGGAGGTCCCCGATGCAGCCCAGCCCCCAGGCCAGGCCACAGCAGAGGCCTGCGGACCTCTGCGCACCTGTGGACCCCTGACTGGTGCCGCAGAGGAGGGGCCTCTCCGCCACAGCCCTGCCCCTGGCTGGGGCCGCAATGCTGCAAGTCCCTGTCCACCCGCTCCTGCTGCGCATGCAGCCTGCTGATTGGTTGTTACTGTGATGGGGTCCCAGCCAATTTGCATATTACCCTATTATTAGTACAAGATTCTGGAGAGAATATTCTATGACCTAGCAACTTGACTGCTGTGTGTATTCCTTACACAAATTCTCACATGGGTACTTAAGTGTGCATATATTATGATGTTCAATATGGGGCTATATGTGATTGTGTGGGGTGGGGGGGCGGGGTAGTTGGGTTCCATAACAAAGAGTGATAGCTAAAATATTGTGAGCACCATGGATTACTATGAAGAGAAGTAATAAATGAGCAATATGTATGGGTCTTAAATATATATGTAGATCTTTAAAGTATAGTGTTATGTAGTATAGATAAAGGATGAGTAGTTGACAATATAATGCACTTTTGAAAAATACATAAACTTCAGAGGGAAGGCAGGAGAGGGCCAAGAGGAGCTAAGAGATCAACCAAAGGACTTGTATGCATGCATGTAAGCATAACCAACGGATACAGACACTAGTGGGGGAGGGCATGTGCTGGGGGTTGGAGTGGCAGGAGAGAGGTCAATGGGGGAAAAAGGAGACATATGTAATACTATATGTAATACTTTAAAGAATGAATAATTTTTAGAAATACATAAATGCACCTCAATCCAATTATATGTATCAAACACATAAGAAATTAGAAATAAAAGTAGAGATGGAATTTAAAAATAATTAATTTTTAAAAATTAATAAAAGGCCTTGTCTAATTTATTAATGTCCCATGTACTGGGGAGTATTATTAATCAATTAATTTCACTCTGCACCTGAGAGTTTTAAAGTCTTATTTATTAACTAGAGACCCAGTGCATAAAAATTCCCTCAGCGTGGCCTTCCCCTCTCACAGTCCAGGAACCCTTAGGGGCAGGAGGTGACCTGGCGATTAGGGGAAGGCGACGCCCCATCACACCTCTGCTGCTGCCACTGCCGGCAGCGCAAGCCTCGGCCGGTCCTGGTTACTTGAGCCTCAGGCAGCCCTAGGTGGCTGGGCAGCCGCCATCCGAGGATTGCCTGCGCCTCGGGGCCTTGCTGCATGCCTGCCACCCCAGCGGGGCTAAGGGGACTCAGCGCCGCCATCTTGTGGCTGTGGGTGCCGCCATCTTTGAGGGTGGGACAGTCAATTAGCATATTTCCCCCTTATTAGCTGTGGGCGCTGTCATCTTTGTGACAGCATGAGGGCCAATTAGCATATTCCCTCTTTATTAGATAGGATATTATAAATTCCAACACATATGGTCTTTATATACTTCAGAAAAGGCAACTCCTAAAATAGTAAAGAAAGTTTCAATCAATAACCTATTCAATCAGCAGAAATTATTAGTATTGTTAAGGCACCACAAATACAAATATGTTTAAATGAATAGTCCTTGCTCTCAAGAAGCTTATAGTCTAGCTGGTGAATACAAGACTGCCTTTCTTTTCTTTTTCCTTAATCCCCACCAGAGGATATTTTTCCATTGATTTTTAGAAAGAGTGGAAGAGAGAGGGAAAGACAGAGAGAAATATCAATATGAGAGAAACACATCTATTGGTTGCCTTCTGCATGAGCCCTTACCAGGGCCCGGGCCAGGGAGTAGCTTGCAACTGATGTACGAGACCCTGACTGGAATCAAACTCGGATCCTTCAGTCTGCAGGCTGACACTCTATCCACTGAGCCAAACCAGTGAGGGCAAGACTCCTTTTCCAAGGCAGCAACTTGGATTTTCTTCTTTTAAAAAGTGGGAGATCAAAGAACCTTTGCTGTTGAGATTTTATTCAGAAATTTTAGCACGATTTATGACACTAATTAATAGGATTCAAAATTTCCAGTGAAAGTCAGTACTTATGATTAAGCTATTAGTATTTATTAATAAGTTAATACATTGCATAAGTCTCAGATTTCATACACAAGAAACTTTTGTCTATAATTATTTTCTCCATGAATATGATGACTTGTGGAAAAATAAACTTTCCTTTTATAGAGATTTATCTGTTTTCTTCTGACTCTTGCCAGGTAACCAGTGTGCCACAAATGCAGTAAGAGAGGGGATGGGAACAGACGAAGAAGCATGCTACTGCTGGATCACATCGTGCCTTGCATGTGTGGAGTCTGGATTTTACTGTAAACAGTATAAAGATGTGCCCTGATTTATTTCCTAAGGTAAAGATGCCTTCTGCAGGTCAAATGGTCCCGGTCACTCAAATAAATTGTATGGCAATAAAGAGTTAGAGGGGACTGATAGATGAGAGAGACTTCATAGACATATCAAATTGAATGAGACTGAACTACAATGATTAGGGATGTTTGTTTGGGTAATGAGACTGAACTACAATGACTAGGTATGTTTGTTTGGGTAATAAAGCCATAAAGAAGTACAAGTAAGTGATTGCTACAAAGGTCAAGATAGTATTTGGGGGTTAAAGGAGTTGTGATTAGGACAAGCACATGAGGGGCTTCTGTAGTGGCTGCCAGATCTGCTTTTTTACTTGAGTGTTTGTTACAAGGGGTATTGTATCATAATAATTCACTAAGTTACACATTTGTGTAGGGTGGTTTTCTGCTTCTGTGTTTTACTTCACAACATAAAGTCAAAAATAAATAATTTTAAAAATTAAAGCTGCTGTGTAAAGAATAAAATGTAGAAAGCAGACTGATCATATATTTTGTTAATAAAGCTCATGGAATCTATTGATGGATTAGGTATAAAAGAAAGAAATTATTGCCCTAGCCAGCTTGGCTCAGTGGATAGTGCATCAGACTGTAAACTGAAGGGTCCCAGGTTTGATTTCAGTCAAGGGCATGTATCTTGGCTGCAGACTCCTCCCTGACCTGGGCCCTTGGTTGGGGCTCACACAAGAGGCAACCAATCCATGTGTTTCTCTCACATTGATATTTTTCTCTGTCTTTCCCTCTTCCATTCTCCCTCAAAATCAATGGAATATCCTCAGGTGAGGATTAAAAATAAATAAATAAATTATTTTGAGTGCCTGATGGTTCCTTTTACTAATACAGTCAAGGTATATTGGGACAAAAGGAAAGGAGTACCCTGGGCTAGAAGGAGCAAGAGCAATAGTTCTATTTTAATTATGCTAAGAATGAGATTCCTATGTGATAAGTGAAGGGGTTAAGTAAGCCAGTAGACATATGTGTTTGCAGCACATGAGAAACCTCTTGTTTGAATTAGAGATAAAAATAAGAACTTTAGCTTTGACAGATAAATAGGTTAGAATAGATGGATGGATGAATGGATGGATAAATACATAGATAGATAGAGGCCATGGTTCTCTGTAAAATCACAGACATGGGATAGTGATCTACTTCAGGCAAAGCAATAGGAAAAAAGTTCATTTTGAATAATTGTATATAGAAAGAAAGTTGCATAATGCTTAGTCCTGTAGTTGTGTCCTAAAAATATTTTTTAAAATAGCTGAATATCTACTCTATGCTACCACTCTACTAGGTATTTTATATTGATTACTCAATCTTCAGGATAATAACACTTACTGGTTATTCTTTTTATAGTTGAGGAAACTGGAGGTCAGAGGTATTAAGTACATTTTCTTTTTTTTAAATACATATTTTATTGATTTTTTACAGAGAGGAAGGGAGAGGGATAGAGAGTTAGAAACATCGATGAGAGAGAAACATCGATCAGCTGCCTCCTGCACACCCCAAACTGGGGATGTGCCCGCAACCAAGGTACATGCCCTTTACTGGAATCAAACCTGGGACCTTTCAGTCCGCAGGCCGATGCTCCATCCACTGAGCCAAACTGGTTAGGGCTTAAGTACATTTTCAAAGCCATATTGGTGGTGAGCGTTGGGTCAAGATGTGAAGTATGGTTGTATTCAGCCTGAAACTTTTCATTGTCCACATGGTACTTCCTGAGGGAATATGCAGGAGGACTATGAAAGGGATGGGGAAATATGAATTCTAGGACAGATTACCCAGCAGACCTCTGTTTAATAACTGAACACATTTTTTTTTTACCACATGTATAACAGGGCAATGATACATAGTGAAAATATGGACTGGTATGGAAAGTCAGTCTGAAAAGGATGTGCTCACTATTTACCTTATCAGCAAATCTGAGGAGAAAGGACATGTCAATCATTTCCTCTCTGAAATGTTCTCTGGGCTGTTGGAGGGAAGTAGGACTCCTTTGAAACTTCACCTTTTTTCATTAAGTTTTCTCACCACTCTTCTTAGGGCACTCATCACCTCCTTGTTCCTCCAGCTATAGATTACAGGATTCAGCATTGGAGTCACCACAGCAAAGAAGAGGGTGGTCATCTTCTGTTCTGCTGAGGAGTCAACCTCAGGTCTCATGTATGTGAAGATGGCCGTTCCGAAGCACATGGACACCACAGTGAGGTGGGAAGCACAGGTGCCAAAGGCTTTGCTACGTCCCTGAGCAGAGCGAATATGCAGAATGGCAGCAACTATATGACCATAGGAGAAGAGGACCAGGGAACAGGGAAGCATGATCACCAGAAATCCTGAGATGGCCACCATGACCATGTTGAAGGAGATGTCCACGCAGGCTAGCCGCAGCACAGCCAGGGTCTCACAGGCAAAATGGTTAATAATGTTGTGACACAGGGGAAGCCGAAAGGTGATGATTGTTTCCACCAGTGAATTCATGAAACCAGCCACCAAGCAGCCGGCAGCCAGCCCCAGGCACAGCCCTCCATGCATGATGACTGTGTAGTGCAGCGGGTGGCACACCGCCACATAGCGGTCATAGGCCATGGCTCCCAGCAGGAAGAATTCAGACCCGCCCAATGCCAGGGACACATAGAGCTGGAGCACACAGCTTTGGAATGGGATGGTCTTCCAGGCTGACAGGAAGTGAACAAGCATCTGTGGGACAGTGCTGTTGGTGTAACAGATGTCCACAAATGACAGGACACTGAGGAAAAAGTACATGGGTGTATTCAGTCTACTGTCCAGTCTGATAAGGAGGAGGATGAGAAAGTTCCCCAGCATGGTCACCAGATACATGGCCAGGAAAAGGAAGAAGAGGGAGACCTGAGTTTCCCAGCAGCTGGACAGGCCCAGGAGAATGAACTCTCTCATCCAAGTCTGGTTTTCCCTGCCCATGAGCCTCTGAAGAAAAACCCCCAGTTATAAATCAATAAATACCAGATACTTAAGGTGGCAGAGAGCCTGATAGGGCATGTCGACCAAATAGCCATCTAAAACTAAATGGCATGGTTTCCCTAATTGTTTCCTTCAGGGTTTGGGACCATAGTAAAACACATGAACATGACTCAGGTTCAAGGAGAAAATAAAATTCTTCTTTTCTACTTCCCTAAGTAGGAAAGGTTTTATTAGAATGCTTAGACATTTAGGTTCAAAGATTAACGGTAAAACACACTTTCTTCTTCAGAGCCAATCCTTAACCCTGAAGTTTGTTTACTTCTCCTTTGGAAACCCGTTTTCACCTCTTTACTCTCTCAAAATCCATATTAAATGGAACCTAACAGGCAGAAACAGGTTTTTTAAATGACATTTTTACACCTGGATTCTTTATGATAATAAAACATTCAATTTTCACCTTTTGAAATAAGAAACGTGGGGTTATAAGTTAGAATGTGGCAAATATACAATAGACTTTTTAAATAGCAAAAAAATGGTCAAAATTACATTTCAGAGACAGTGACATAAAGAATGAAGACCTGGCCATTGGCCTTGGTTTTGAAAAATCTTCACCTGCTTGTCTTTTTATCTGGATGAGAGGCTAAGAGGACTGCCGTACATATGTTTCTTGACAGGCATGACTGTCAAGAAATAAATCAAAGTCAGGGAGGCATTAACTACCTTCCCTAAGAATAAGAACTCAAATACTTGCCATACATATTAGCCTATTGACGAAGAGGTAATGGAAAGCTGGCTGTGCATTCCCACTGATTCTATTTGTACATATCCTGGACAGTGATCCTGATGGATTGGAGACTATAATGTGATGGAAAATAATTAACTGGAATTAACTCAGCACAATGACTGTTGATTAACTCTTTCCTTTCCTTTTATCCCCATCTGAAATACTCGACTATCCTGTGCCTCCCTCCACCCCCCAAGAAACTGTCTTCTCTCATCCTCGCACTCTACTCCCTCTATCATGATTCGCAAGACAAAAGGCAATAGGCTAGTCTGCTCAATACCATCCTTAAACTTTCTAATCCTGCTGGTATATTGGTATTTCAGAAAGCTCAAGCACTCTAGTATTCTCCCTGGAGCTCTAGTATTATCTCTAGTAATCCTGTTTGCACCTTATTCAAGTCACAAGTGATTTCCAAAAACCTCATGGGCTCAACAAAGCCCACTCTCAGTTTTCCACACATTGTCCCTCTAATTAGTCTGCCGTTTAAGTAGAGAAAGTGAAACCCATACACAGCAGTGCCAAGGAGATATTATTTGCTTACTATAATCAGATAGTACCAATGAGTATGTTATGGGAATCAGACTTTGTGTTGAGGGTATTCATGACAGTAAGAGCCACTAACTGTGGATAAGGAAGCTGCCAGAGGTGTTTGGATTAGCCAGAAGAAAGGGATCCATGGGCATCTGCATATGACAATCCTTCCTTTATCTATGCATAAATTAAGCTTGATAAACAATTCTCACTTCAAGAGATAACTTATGTGGACACAAGGAGAGGCAGTAAAAATACAGAATGTTCTTTAATTCTTTAAAACTTACTCTAGAACTTCAAAAGTTTAACAAGTCACCTTGCAATATCTCTATCAAAGAAATAGGAAACCTACCTTTTTGTCCCTAATGAAAAAGAAAGCTTAAAATACAAAAATATCACTGTTAAGGGTCTCAGGTATAAGAGAAAGACAAGTGATTTCACAGGGGAAAAATTTGTGCCTACGACGCATCAATGGAGCTTGACCACCTATGCATGATCTTTTATGAGCTAAGCTAAGGAAGGAGAACGGGGTAGTCTCCAATTCTGCTACAATACTGAAACAATTTATGTAAAGGAATTTCACCAGCAGAAGGCAAAAAGAAAAATAATAGTGCAGGAGGTAACTTATGATTAGTGATTATTTAATGTATTCTCAGATACCAAATAATATTTTGTTACAAATAAAAAACCTGACTAATGTAAATCTCTTGGAGTTTTGAGTCTTTCACTTCTTAAAAACTAATAATAATCAGTTAAGGATTTGACAAAGAGAATGTAATCCCTGATCTTTGGTCAGCAATTTTCCTTAAAAGCCCACAAAGGTATTGGTCAAAAGTAGAAATACCTTTAGTTAGCCTATAATTGTTTCTGCATCATCTTCATGCTTTGTAAAGTGCCTCTCCCTAGGAGTGAGTGAACTCCTTTGCCAATGAACTTTAATTTCCCAGTTCAACTCTCATTACCTAGTTTCTTCTTCTGGGTAAAAGAAACATAATTTCAAATCTGTCCTAATTCATTAGAGGCAGGAAAGTTGGGAGGTTAAAAAATAAGGCTGTAACACCAATAGTAAAATGAATGACTAAGTTAAGAAATAAAATAAAATATTTGAAACATTTTTTGAAAATTTGATATTAAATGGAGATTAAAACAGATTTTCAAAAGT
Source organism: Myotis davidii (assembly GCF_000327345.1). NCBI lineage: Eukaryota > Metazoa > Chordata > Mammalia > Chiroptera > Vespertilionidae > Myotis > Myotis davidii. The sequence continues at coordinate 196,997 of NW_006298871.1, read as the reverse complement.
AAAATGGAGGTGTTTTAACTGGCAATGATGCCATTCCTGTACCCCCTTTTTTCCCTAGAATTGTGATTCAAGCTAGTTAATCACAAGTGATCTTTAAAGAAAAAAATCCATCTGGAAACCTTGAGATTTCCCCCAAATGTTCATTGGCAAAGCTGTTCTCCCCACTCCATACCGACTTCCTTATGCATATCTACACTGCTTGACCATTATCATTTCAGAATGAGCTGGTCCACACAAACCTGTCCTCTGAGTCCAGATTTCCAGTGGGTAGGTGATAAGGGGCTCAGTGCAGTGCAGGGGATGGGACCTGTAGTAGCTAAGCCCAGTGATTCCTATGAATGCTGTCAAAACCTGTGCTAGGTGCTTCATTTCTCAGAGGAGAAAGAACTGTCCAAAAGAACTTTCTCCTCAGTTTGGCTCCTCAAAATGGGACATACCTCTCCAGTAACCCAATTCAATTCAATTATCACATGGGACTAGGAAGGAGCTGTGTGTTAAGGAAAGCCTGGTTTTCTGACTCCTGTCCCAAAAACCCACTCTCTGAGCATGACTCTCTTACCTTCAGGACAGGCCAGCAATGCCCAAAGAAGGGTGGGGCTGCGCAGGATGTGGGGTTTTGGAAGAAGTAACTTTCTTTTCCCTCAGGGATAAAATCTCTGCAGGCCAATTATGCTGTGCTTGTTAGACCTGTTACTTCTTCTCTAGCTGGTGATTCCTTCACCTTAAACTCTCACCTGCTTTCACATGTAAGAGAAGTTAGTTTTTCCTGACCCAGAAACAAAGCCCCAGTTTCCCTGGAGACATTCTCTTAGGTCTTTGTTGAACTTTCACTTGAGGAAGTTATAACTTGCCCATGACTTTCTGTCCATGTTCTCATGATTGGCATTATTTGACCCCAAACCCCAAATTATTCATAGATCTCATAGGAGACCATGAACAATACTTTCTGTACCATGATTCTGAAGTCGTACATGAGCTTTCTCCAATTTTGGCTCACTGTTAGGAGGCTCCTATTAACTGGGCCTTGTCTAATTATTTGACTGTTTTTGTATCTAAATGTCTGTCCTCATATTCTGCAAATACAGAAATTTACTCTTCACTTTAAGCATCTCAAATTATATATCCATTCTACAATATATTCAGGTTGTTTCAAGGTTGTAGCCATTGCAAACAATACTTGCTATGAATGTTCAGACACACACACACACACACACACACACACACACACACACGCTACCTCTCTCAACTTTTGTCCCATATATGTATTCATTTCTGTTTCCCAGTAGTAGCACTGACCCATCACAGATTATGTGCATTTCCAGTTTTAGCTAATATTGTCAGGTTTTTTTTTTTAAAAAAAGTTGTACCATTATACTTGCACCAACTATGTATGAAGATTTATTTGCTCTAAGCTTTCTCTAACATTGGATTGTAAATCCTTTTGATTTTAGCCATTCTGATGGCTATATATATATATAATGGTATCCCATTGTTACTATATTTGATATTTCTCTGATGATTAATGAGGTTTTGCATATTTTAAAATATTTATTGCTCATTTGGATATTCAATTTTCTGAGGTATTCAATCTTTTGCCCATTCTTCTATTTGGTTATCTCTCTTTTTCTGATTAATTTTAATTATTTTAACATTTTGAGTATGGGCCATTTGTTATTTATATGTATCCCACCAAAAAAAGTGTTTTAACTTTTCATTCTCTTAATGGTGTCTCTGATGAAGAGATGTTTTTAATTTTAATGTAATTCTACTTATCAATTGTTTCCCATATACTTATTGCTCTTTTGTGTCTTGAAAAATCTTTGCCTACCCTAAATCATGAAGTTATTATTCATGTTATCTTCCACGAGCTTTTTTTTTTTAATTTAAATCTTTATTGTTCAGATTATTACATTTGTTCCTCTTTTTTCCCCCCATAACCCCCCTCCTCCCAGTTCCCGCCCCACCCTCCGCCCTTACTCTCCACCCACTGTCCTCATCCATAGGTGCACGATTTTTGTCCAGACTCTTACCGCATCCCTCACACCCCTCCCTGGCCAAGAATAGTCAGTCCACTCCCTTTCTATGTCCCTGATTCTATTATAATCACCAGTTCATTCTGTTCATCAGATTATTTATTCACTTGATTCTTAGATTCACTTGTTGATAGATGCATATTTGTTGTTCATAATTTGTATCTTTACCTTTTTCT
>NW_006298871.1:193037-194159 GCF_000327345.1 Myotis davidii | reverse complement strand
CTGTCCTCTAGGGAGGTGCTAATCTCGCCTTTGCCTGAGGCTATCGGGCAAAAGCCTCTGTGCCGGCCTGGGCGGGGCGGTCTCGCCTTTGCCTGAGGCTATCGCAAAAGCCTCTGTGCAGGGCTTGGGCGCAGGGCGGGCGGAGAGAGAGAGCAGTTATGGCCGCTCTCAGTCCTGTCCCGGGGGCTCTGCCTCTCTGAGTCCCAGCAACCGCTGCAAACCTCGGAGAGAAAGCTGCCTTCGAGTTCCGACCGAAACCAGACAGTCCTGCTTCTCCCGTTTGAGTCTGTGCCCCTAAAGACTCGCCCGGGTCTGGAGCTCAGAGTCTGCGACTCCCTCCCGATTGAAACCGCCAACCGCGCCCTCCGCCGCCAGCCCGCTCCGCGCACTCCGCACCTCAGAATTTGACTTCAGCACTGCGCCTCCTCTGAGTGTCCATATGCGTTACTCTTTCCTCCTAGTTGTAGGACTTCCACTCAGCCAGCATTCCTGTGGTTCTGGATGATGTCCGTTCCGTCTTTTAGTTTCACTTTTGAAGTGGTTGTTCGAGGCAGCAAACTCCGGAGTTAACCTATGCCGCCATCTTGGTTCTTTATCCTGTGGGGGAAGGGAAGGGGGAGGCTTGGCGATGCTCCCTGAAGCACAGGCAAGAGCTTCCAGGAGCTTTAATGTTTTCTTTTTCACATTTAGATCAACAATATATCTGGAATGTATTGTTGTGCATAATATGAGAAAGGAATCCACATTCACTTTTTTTCTATGTGACTATCCAACTTAATTGAGAGACCATGCTTTCCTCACTATTCAATTTATATTTGTAGGTTTATTTTGAAATTCTTATTTCTGACCCACTGGTCTATTTATCTATTATTATAAAACTAGAGGCCTGGTGCATAAAAATTGGTGCACTCAGGGGGGAGAGGGGGTCCCTCAGCCCGGCCTGTGCCCTCTCGCAGTCTGGGACCCCTCAGGAGATAATGACCTGCTGGCTTAGGTCTGTTCCCGGGTGGCAGAGGGTAGGCCCAATCCCTAGGTGCAGCCACTGGTCGGGCTCAGAGCAGGGCCGATTGGGGAGTTGGGGCGCCGCCCCCTGTCATGCACAGAGCAGGGCGGATTGGGAGG
>NW_006298871.1:186690-191911 GCF_000327345.1 Myotis davidii | reverse complement strand
CTTAATTCTGGGCCAGCTTTCTCTCTGAGGCTCCAGCTCTTAGGCCTCCGCTGCTGAAAGAAGGTATCTGGTTTGTTTCGGCTCTATAATCGAAACTCTGTAACAACTCCAGCTCTGAGATCCCAGCTCGCTGAAAGCAGGTTTCTGGGGTTTTCTTTAGCTTCTATATTTGTATCATAGTTGCTTAGAGTTGCATCTCAGAGGCCTGCAGCAGCAGGCAGGGAACGTTGGAGTCCTCCGTCACTGAAGCAAGCAAGCCTCATGTTAATTTCAAGCTGTCTGGCTGCCGGCCGCCATCTTGGCTGACAGTTAATTTGCATATCTCGCTGATTAGCCAATGAAAAGGGTAGCGGTTGTACATCAATTACCATGTTTCTCTTTTACTAGTGTAGATTCTGCATTGTCTTAATTACTGTAGTTTTATAATAAACCTTTTTTTATAGTGTAAATCATCCAACTTGTTTCTACATTCTCACTTGTTTCGGTTATTCCTGGCCATTTGAATTTGTAATCTGATTCTAAAATTAGCTCAAACATTTCCAGGAAAGAAAAACTTGCTATTTTAGTTGGGATTTTATCTAAGAACTCAGTTTTAGGAAAAGTCACATTTCTGTGCTTTTGAGTATCCCAACCCTTAAAAATATATATTTTCCAATTTATTTAATATCTGTTCATTTTTTTCTATGTGCAAATGTTGTATATCTCTCATTAGATTTGTTCCTAGACATTGTATTTTTCACATGCTGTCTTAAATAATATCTTTTAAATTATATAAAATATAGTTGACTTTTATATATTAAACTAGAGGCCCAGTGCACAAATTCATGCATGGGTGAGGTCTGGCTGGCCTGCCCCGATCGGGGCCAATGGGGCCGGGCTGGCTGGGGGGAGGGGATTCAGGCAGTTGGCCGCTGGCTAATATTACTATTTGCCCTTTCTCTATAATAGAAGTGTCAAAGGTGAAAAAAAATTAGTAAAATGTATATGAAAATCTCCCTCTTGTCAGAGTCTGGGGAATGCCATGGGACTCAGAATCAAATCCCCGCCCACCCGCACAAGCCTCAAAATCATGAAAGACCCAGACCTGGCCGGCCCCACCCCCATTAAGCCCCGCCAGGCAGGGGGTGCAGCCTCAGGTCCCCTGTTAAGCCCTGCAGGGAGGTGGGACATGGCCTCAGGTCCCCCAGCCAGGCACCAGGCGGGGTGCATGACCTCAGGTTCCCCAGACCTGGCACAAGGACGTGAGGGTGCAAGGGCAAAAGGGCATGATGACCATTTGCATATTAGCTCTTTATTATATAGGATTATATAGGATATGTATATATGAAATGACTTTTATGGATGACTGGTATCATTTCTTCCTTATATTTTTGGTAAAATTCACTGGTAAAGCCACTTGGCTTGAAGTTCTATTTGGTAGAAAATTCTTAAATATAGATTCAAATTTCTTAGTATATAGGACTATTCTATTTCTTCATGTGTTCATTTTGGTAAGTTTATTTTTTTTTGAAATTTGTTCTAACCTCTCAAATTTATGAGCCTAAATTAATATCTTTCTATGTATTTTAGTGTATATAGAATCTCTTTTTCTTCCACAATATTGTTTATTTCTTACATTTCTCTCTTTTTTTTTTAGTCTTGGCAATGAACTATGGTTTACCATAAAATACTTTTTAATATCATTTGGTGCAAGGAGAGCAACAAAGACAAGGTAATCCTATCCCTTAGCAAATGCCATTTAATAGGTCACTTACTAGATTTAATAGGGAGAAAAAAAATATTTTTTTCCTTAAAAGAAAAATACTAAAAACTGTCAAACATCATAAAAATTATCCTAAATTATATGTGAAGGGAAGTAGAGAACATGTAGTTCTTCTGAGTTACTGCTAGTACAGGACCAGAGAATTAGTACTCTAGGACACTGAGAAACATAGCTAGTATATCAAACCCAATTCTAAGGATTTTAGAAAACCATGTTGGATTAAAAAAAATCAATATCCAAAGTCATTACAAATTCAGTTTCTGGCCATAAATGAAAAACGGGGATGGTATTTGTCCTCAACATCTAGAAAATTGAACAACATATATAAAATGCTGGAAAACATCAGTCAAACATCAGTTCCATTCACTGATCCTGAGAGATGAGAACAAGTGAGTTGAGTCACAAGTGCCCCTGCTCACTGCCTAGAGAGAGTTTCCAGGCTACAGGATGATGAGAGAAACCTAAACAGAGCCTGCGGTCATCCTTTTCATCCTGAAAAGACAGAGTTCGTAGTTTGGAACATAGTGCCAAAGAGAAGGGGGTGCAAAGAAAAGGGGCATTTATTATCTGAATATTGGGTTTTTTAAGTCTTCTGCTGATTACTAATCTTTGCATGTTGTGAGGGACTCACCAAGGCCAAGAAAAGAACCACCAGAAAGGAGTAAAGAGAATGACCTCTAGAGGTAACACAGGCCCAGAGCAGTTCATGTTCTCACCAGTCAGAAAGGAAAGCCCTCTAACACACAAGACATTGAGCAGAGTCCTCAGGAAAGTATAACCTCAGTAGTGTTACAAATTGACTCAATATTTTGGCCTATTTTCGATCCAACCTTTATGACCCTTATGTAAAAGAAAGCCTCAAATTATCAAATAAATTCTAAACCATGTAACTGCCTCCCTGAACAAAGTGCAGACATCTTTAAAGTAAAACAAAAATATCTAGCACATGAAAACATAAAACACAATGTCCGTAATGCAATAAAAATTTTCCATGCATGCTAAGAGGCAAGAGACTTTCTAGGCGTAGTACAAGGTGGGGAAACCCAAACAAGTCAAAGTGAGGGGGAAAAGGCAATCAATAGGAGCATATAGAAACAATATAGAGGACATAATTAGGATACAAGCACATTAAAATAACCATTCTAAATATACTTCACATGGTCAAGAAGATAGAGGGAAGACTAAGGATGATGAGGAACAAAACCAAAGATATAAAAACACCAATTCAAACTACAAGGATAGAAAATACAATATTGAAATAAAAAAATACACTACATGGACTCAATAGCAGATTAGACACTGCAAAACAGAAAAAAAAATAAAAATAAGGATATATTCAGGCATACAATGATAAACGTATTCATCAGCAATAGAAACAAAAATGAATTACAAGCAATTTAAGGGCATAAACTAAGGAAAAAAATTAAAATGAGGACATCCTATATGCTAAAGAGATAATATGCAAATTGACCATCAGGTCTTCACAAGATGGCTGTGTACAAACAGGCTGGCAGGGGGGTTAGTGAGGGACAACCAAATGGCTGAACAGCAGGCTGTATGGGGCGACGAGGCCAGTGGGCGGGGGACTAGGCCAGCAGGGGAGGCAGTGAGGGGTGACCAGGCTGGCAGAGGGGGCAGTTGGGGGTGACCAAGCCTGCAGGGGGGGCAGTAAGGGGTGATCAGGCTGGCGGGGGGGCAGTTAGGGGTAACTAGGCAGGCAGGCAGGTGAGCGATTAAGAGCCAGTGGTCCAGGATTGTGAGAGAGATGTCCTGGATTGGAGAGGGTGCAGGCTGGGCTGAGGGGACCCCTGCCTCCATGCAGGAATTTCATGCACCTGGCCTCTAGTAAGTGAAATAGGAAAACAAGACAGAAAAAAATAGAGAAATTTAAGGAAATCAAAAGCTGATTCTTTAACAGTACTGTATCAATAAAATTGATAAATTTATATCCAGATTGATGAACAAAAAGAATTTATAAATGATCAACATTAAGAAATGAAAGGGGTGACATCACCACTGATCCTATAGATATCAAACAAATAAAAACAAAACCTCTTGAATATATTTAAAGTCAATACTTTTGACTAGTTAGATGAAATGGAAAAAAATTGTGTTGCCAAAGCTCACACAAGATTAAATAAATAATCTAAATACCTCTCTATCTATAAAGGGTATTGAATTTATAGTTTTAAATATTCCCACAAACTGGGACAAAGCAACTTTTGGAAATATTCCATAATTTGTTTATGTTGGTTATAAACATTTGTCAAGCCTTAGCAGGTGTGGCTCAGTGTTTGAACATAGGCCCATGAACCAGGAGGTCACATTTCAATTCCCAGTCAGGGCACATGCCCAGATTGCAAGCTTGATCTCCAGTGGGGGCATGCAGGAGGCAGCTGATGGATGATTCTCTCTCATCATTGATCTTTCTATCCCTCTCTCCCACTCTCTTCCTCTCTCTGAAATTAATAAAAACATATTTTTTAATTTAACATTTGTCAAAACTCATATAACTGAACACTTTAAAATGATGAATTTTTTGTATGCAAAATATGCATCAATAAACATGATTTTAAGAAGGAAAAGTGATAAAGGACAAATAAATAATATCATAATTTTGAAAAGAGATGTAACTACAAATTGAGTAGGCATTCAAAGGGCAATAAGCAAGGCTGTGAATAAATTTGTCAATAAATTTAAAAACTTAAAACAGATAAATTTCTGATAAAATATAACTAATAAAAGCTGATGGGATGTACAATAACCTGAAAAATTCTATAAGCATTAAAGAAATGGAGTTTGTATTAAAAATATTCCCACAGAAATAGCTAGATGAGTGAGTTCCACCAAATTTTCACAAAACAGAATCATTTCAATCATACCCTCTGGAGCTCCAGTGTGTAGTTGTATGTTACACAAAGGTAGAGAGATGAGGTAATAAGTAAGACAGTATAATCACACCCATGTTTTACTTGACAATGGATGTGCCCTGGCATGGGACTTTTTATCCTGAAGGGATGCCTTTTTCTCATTGGAACAAAGACCATGCCATTTTACTAAGCTGTGAGTCTAGTTGCCAGCCCCTCTAATGAAAGTAGAAAGTTGAGTCACCTGATGTCTACATTTATCCCATGTCTACATCTCATAAGTTTAGAAAAATTGTCTTAAAGCAAATTTATCATCTTCCCATAACTAGTTCTTCTTCCTATTTTCTATGTGCATGTGCCATACAATCATGTCCTCTCATTTAAAAAAATATAAGAAAAAGGGGGGTGGGGCTAACCAGTTTGGCTCAGTGGATAGAGCGTCCCAGGTTTGATTCTAGTCAAGGGCATGTACCCTGGTTGCAGGCACATCCCCAGTAGGAGATGTGCAGTATGCAGCTGATCGATGTTTCTCTCTCATCGATGTTTCTAAGTCTCTATCCCTCTCCTTTCCTCTCGGTAAAAAAATCAATAA
>NW_006298871.1:181799-186498 GCF_000327345.1 Myotis davidii | reverse complement strand
CATGGCTTCGCTCTCTGACATCCCCCAAGGGGTCCCAGATTGTGAGAGGGTGCAGGCCAGGCTGAGGGACCCCACCAGTGCACAAACAGGGCCAGGGAGGGATGCAAGAGGTTGACCAGCTGGCAAGGGGCCATGGGAGGGCTCCAGGGCATGTCCAGCCCATCTCACTCAGTCCCGATTGGCTGGACCCCAGCAGCAAGCTAACCTACCGATCGGAGCATTTGCCCCCTGGTGGTTAGTGTGCATCATAGCAACTGGTCGACCGGTCAACTGTCTGACCTCTAGTGGTCAGTGCATGTCAGAGTGAGCAGTTGAGCAGCCTTAGCATATCATTAGCATAGTACACTTTGATTGGTTGAACGGCAGACCGGACGACTAGACACTTAGCGTATTAGGCTTTTATTATATAGGATGAAAAATCAGGAAAATGCAAGAGATTATTCAAAATCTCACTGTGTCCTTTCTCTTATGTGTCTTCATAGGAGTTTTAATGCTCTTAGATAACCACAAATTTGACTTTCACTTGACCTCTAATTATAGTACTTAGATAGCACTTAGTACTTAGTGGAAACAAAATTGCATCTCTGTAAAATTTTCTGCAATAAAAATTTATTTTAAAGACCTTTACTTGTCTTAGAATAACCCAGTAATTTTAAAGAAAATAAAATATCAAGCAAAGTTAAATCCTTTGTAGCCTTTCCAAATTCACTGATTTCCTCATATTTCTGTCCTTACTGGATAAAGGATAGAGAAAAGAGCTATAACAGTCACAGCAAAAATCTTTATTGAATATCTGACTGTTATGGGCTGACTCGTGTCCTTAACCCCAATGGCCTTCAGAGGTAATTGAGTTAAAATGAAGTCATTAGAGCTGGCCCTAATCCAATATGACTGGTGTCCTTATAAGAGGAAATTAAGACAGACATGCAGAGGGAAGACCATATGAAGACACAGGGAGAGGATACCATCTAAAGGCAAGGAGAGAAGTCTCAGAAGAAAGCAACTCTGTTGACACCTTGATCTCAGACTTCTAGTTTCCAGAATTGTGAGAAAATAAAGTTCTGTTTAATCCATCCAGTCTACGGTACTTTGTTATGGCAGTCCTTACAGTGAATTGATAAAACAATAGAAATGAAATAATATATATAAAAATAGTTTAAAAATTTCAACTATTCAATGTAAAGTAATAGTGCCCAAATTAACAATAATAAAAGTAATGCTGATACCCATAGTTCAAGATACTCGGTGCATGATTTACCCATTAGTATGGAGTCCTTAGATCTTGGGCGACTGAACATAAATGACTATGATAAATTGAGATGCTTTCTGAAATGCAAACTGAAGTGAGAATCATTTTATCTTCTCATAGAAGGCTTCACCAATGCAACCTTCAGTGGGGAGAAAGTGGGCAGGGGGGGAAACCCCTTGATCTTTTGAATTCTCAGAGTTCTTCTGTGTATACCTTGTGTTATAATTTTGGATTTTGTCCTATTTGCCCTATAAGTGCACAGTAAATTATACCTCATAAGTCAAGTTTTTCTCACCACCTGTTTTTGTATGGCCCACAAGAAAAGAACATTTTTATTTTTTAAATGTTTGAAAAAATCAAAATAATAATAATATTTGATGATGTGAAAATTATATAAAATTCAAATTTCAGTATCCACAAATTAAGATTTATTTGGTATTCATTCTTTTATACATTGCCTCTGTTTTAGTGCTTCAATGGCAAAGTAGAGTAGCTGTGACATAAACTGTTTAGCCCACAAAGCCTAAAATATTTACTATCTGGCCCTTTACAGAAACAGTTTCCCAACCCCTGTCTTAGAAGACTGTCAATTTCCTGAAGTAGTGGCCATATCTAAACACAACTTTGGTATCCCCACAATGCCTACAGCAGTGTCTTCAACAAAGTGGATGCCCACAAAATGATCATAAAATAAAAAATTTCAGATTTTCCCTAGCCAATAATGTCATTGTGCACAAATGACCCTGGTTATATCTTTATCAGAGTAAATTAGTTGTTTCTCCACTCAATTATTTCCATTAGTCAGACAGAGTGTGTATGTTCACTTATAGTAAGTCCTGCACAAAAAACATTTTAATAAACTTTCATAGCAACACTCTCCTAAGAATAGTGACTCATTCAGCTACATTCATCACACTTATCTTAAGTGAGTCTTCATATGTGAAAATCATTGTGTTCCTAATAGAAACATGATAACTTTGTACACATTAAGATTCATAACCAGGTCCATGACTACAAACAATGTGACAAATCAAATCAGTAAATGGTGTTTTCTCCAATTTCTCTCAAGCCATCTGAGTGAAGACTGAGTAAGGTGAGCTAGATTACAGTGCTCAACTCCACTGAATATGCTTCTGTGACATAAAAAAGCACCACATCTCACACCACAACCTAAACACTCAGACCCCTACCCTACATCACCAGTACACATTATGGGCAATGCAGTTGATGCCTGTCATATCTGAGTTAAGTGGGAGAACACACAGGCAAAGTTTCTTTTGCTAAGTGATGTTCATGATTCAAGTTCCAAGTTTTGACATCAATTCCGATAATTGCCCTAATAGTTTCTGCCAGGCCCCCTTCACTTCCTTATTCCTTAGACTGTAAATCATGGGGTTCAGCATGGGTGTCAAAATGGCATAGAAGAGAGAGATCAACCTCTCCTGAAGGCCAGAGGGGCCAGAGCTGGGCTGGATGTAAATGAAAATGGCCATGCCATAGCACAGGATAACTACTGTGAGGTGAGAGGCACAGGTGTGGAAGGCTTTCTTTCTTCCCTCTGTGGACCTGATCTTTAGGATGGTGGAGATGATCTTGACATAGGACAAGAGAACACAGCAGAATGGTGACATCAGCAGGACAATGCTAGAAACCATGGTTGCAATCTCATTGGAGGAAGTGTCCACACAGGCCAGTCTGACCACAGCTAGGATTTCACAGAAGAGAGATTAACAAGGGAGAGGATGGTGAGAAAGAAATACATGGGCGTGTGGAGTCGGCTGTCCAGTCTGATCAGAAGAACAATGAGGAAGTTCCCCAGCACTGTCACCATGTATGTGATGGAGAACAGGACAAAGAGAGAGACCTGAGTGTCCCAGTCACTGGACAGGCCCAGAAGAATAAACTCTCTCACCCACGTCTGGTTTTCTGTTCCCATTAAAAAGTCTGAGGATTATTAATCTGCAGAGAGAGTAGAAAAAAAACAAGCTGTTGAATATAAGACCCATAAAAATAAGTTTTTAGCAACACAAACTTTAAACAAGTGGCCAGCCTTAACTAGATGCTTCAGATTCTTTAATGGCCATCCAACAGGCTATATTCCAATATGCATTATATCTTTTCCACATCAAAGACAGGCCAATGCCTTGATAAGGACATGCTATGGCCTCAGGGAGACCCAACTAAAGCCTAGAGATGAGACAGTGCAACTTTCAGAGATCTATATATTCACCAACTTACCTCAGATTCTAGGGAACGAAGAGATTGAAAGGTGAAAATAATAAACAATTACAAAATTCCTGATTAGAATGTTTTTTGGGTTTTTTTTATTCATCACTCAAGTGATGAATTTCCATTCACTTTTAGATAGAGTAAATGAGAGCGAAAGACAGACAGAAACATCGATGTGAGAGAAATACACCGATTGATTGCCTCCTGTGCATGCCCTGGCAGGGAAGGAGCCTGCAACCAAGGTAAGCAATCTTGACGTGAATCAAACCTGGGATCCTTTGCTCCACAGGCTGACACTCTATCCAGTGAGGCAAACAGGCTAGGGAGGAAAGATTTTTTGAAACGTACCTTAAATATATTAACTAGGCCTGTCATAATATAATGGGTAAATGTATTATTATAAAAGGAAAGACTGAAAAGCGGCAAGTCCTTGTGAAAAGATCTGGAATCAAGGATCCTAGCTTTGAAACCTGTTTTTATTTAGCAGATATGTGATTTTGGTTTAGTGAGAAACCTTTATATATGAAACAGGATATTATTTTACAGCTCACAAGTACATTTAAGCTCAATGTACCATGAGGAAAGTTCTTGTGAATTGTTACTGATAGTAGTACACAGTAGGATGAGTGTTAGCATTAACATGATGTCTACCATGGAGTAGATAAGGTAGCAAATGTGATTTTTCTCACAGATATTTTCCACAAACTCAGACATAAATGAATTGGGAGACCATCTTTAATGAATCTGTGGGCTTAGGAATGGACGGCTGCTTTGAGGGTTTTGGTTCTTTTGGTGTTTTTGATAGCTTTGATCTCTTCATCCTTTTGTGGGATGAAATGGGAAAGGAGATTGTAATTGTACCTTGTCCTGTTTATCTTTTTGAGTAATCCTACTAATATTTATCCTTTGTAAATGGGCTCAAAAGAAAGCAAAGAAGACTTGGTACAAGAGAGGAAGAAAAAGCAAATGTTTAAAGACTCTTCCGCATTGCAGAAAAGAGGGTATGAATTAATGGAAATGTACATTAAAATGAAATTTCCCTTTTGTTTTATTTTGCTCAAGAAATGCTTTTCAGTAGCTCTAATGTGTTATAATAATAATTTGAACATTAAACAGAAATAGCTTAAATTTTAAAATACATTTGAGAAGCACCAACTCAATTTTATTTCTTCATGTCTGCCTATTCACTAACTTTCCTTTTCTTGCAAAGTACAAAATAAG
>NW_006298871.1:172721-181739 GCF_000327345.1 Myotis davidii | reverse complement strand
ATGGTTGAGGGAAGTATAGAGCTGCTTTTCTCATTCCAGAACCCATATAGGGGTCAGTTTAGGGTCTCTGAGTAGAAAGGGTAAGAATGTTTATGTTTGACTCTCATACCTCTTAAAGGACAAAACAAATAAAGTCGTTCCAGAAATGCCTTTCCTATTCATGATTAGACACATACATTTTTACAAACTTCTTTTCTAATATCTTCCTCAAAAATTGATCTATCAACAGTTCCCCCTTTCCTGCTGTATCATGATAATTCCATCACTACCCCTCCCTTTGCTTTTCTTCAATCATGATCAGTCTGAGAAAACATCTGCTTGCCTTGAAACCAATGTTGAACAACCTCCACAGTTAAGAGTTAGCTCTTCCTCCAATTTAAGTTTATGTTCTCTGCTCAATATTTGTTACAACTCTGGCTACTTCATCTTTTTGCCTGGTACCTAATGCTCCTTTAATAGACAATCAAACCTGAGAAAAGATGTAGATGAAATGGCTTTCCCTCCTACACAGAGATCAACTCGTCTGAGAGGAATCCAGAAACTAGTAGAAAGACTTCTAAACTTTAACTGTTGAGAAAATACCCACAACAGAACAGGTAGAAGAAGACGAGGCACATTTTTGCCATAAACCCCACCACTGGCACCATGCCTTACAATTGGGAGGGAACCCATAACTCTCAGTTTCTCACTGAGAATCTATGGGATAGGGCCACACATCCAGCAACCTCCTTGATATTAGCCTTGGCAGTGATTCTCTTTTTTTATTTACACCAAAAGCAAAAATAAGTAAGTGGAACTATACCCAACTAAAAAGCTTCCGCACATCAAAGGAAATAACAAAATGAAAAGACAGCCTAGGAATTGAGAGAAAATATTTGCAACCATATATCTCACAAAGGGTTAATATTCAAGATACATATGTACTTACTTCAGCAGCAAATATACAAAATATATAAAGATGTATACAACTCTATAGGAAAGACAATAACCAATTAAAAATTGATAAAGTTCCTAAATAGACATTTTCCCAAAGAATACATACAAATGGCCAACAGGCATATGAAAAGATATCTCAACAACACTAATCATCAGGGAAATGCAAACCAAAACCACAATGAGATATCACCTCACACCTGTAAGGATGACTATTATCCAAAAAAATCTCTCTATATAAAAGCCTAAGTGACCAAATGACTGGAACAACTGATCACTATGATGAGCACTGACCACCAGGGGGCAGACGCTCAATGCAGAAACTGCCCCCTGGTGGTCAGTGTGCTCTCACAGCGGGAGCACGGCTCAGCTGACAGACCCATCCCAGCAGCCCACTGTCCAGCGGGAGCCATTCCCTCAGTAGTCCTGCAGGTCCAATCTCCAGAGAATGGGCCAGGCACCGACAGACCAGTGCCACCAGCATGATCTCAACAGTGCCAACGGCCTCCTGGAATTCGGCCTTGGGCACCACGGCTGCTTCCCCTCCCTAGATGCTCCACAAGGAAGAAAGGATATAAAAGCAGCCGCCAGGTGGCTCCTGACAACCAGTGCGAATGTCAGCAGGATGGATCCAGATCCCAGGCCACCAAGGGTATTCCACTGCCTGCCTGGAGGACTGATTGCATCCAGGGCCACCCCCCCGCCATCTCCCTCAGGATCTCTCCTGTGCATGAATTCATGCACCAGGCCTCTAACAAAAGATAAAAGAGAACCCCAGTACACTGTTGGTAGGAATGTAAATTGCTATAGCCACTATGGAAAACAGGATGGAGTTTCTTCAAAAAAATAAAAAATCAGCCCTAGCTGGCTTGGTTCAGTGGATAAAGCATCAGCCTGCGGAGCAAAGGGTCCCAGGTTCGATTCCAGCCAAGGGCACACACATGCCTGGGTTGTGGGCTCAGTCCCCAGTGGGGGGTGTGCAGGAGGCAGCCGATCAATGGTTCTCTCTCATCATTGATGTTTCTATCTCTCTCTCCGTCTCCCTTCCTCTCTGAAACCAATAAAGAAATATATTTTAAAAAAATAAAATAAAATAGCCCTAACCAGTTTGGCTCAGGGGATAGAGCGTTGGCCTTCCTTTTTCTGAGTGTCTTTTATCCTTTCATCTATGAGCCAGAGTCTCATGCCATCTCTTAACTCTCTAAACCAAAGCTTGCTTCCAAGAAAAGTGGCCCTAGCTCTAGAATTGCCCCTTTCTCTCCCCATTTTAAAAAGGGTATCAGGAAAGCCAAGATCTTAAGTCAAGTTAAATATATTTCTAATGATAAAGAAAGTAGTGATTTTAAAAAAATTTATTGGGGTGACATTAGTCCAGGTAGTGATTTTTGGTAATATATTTCATAAACCACTGGCATTTTGGAATAACGAAAATCAGCTTTTCCCAACTAGTCTATTACAATTTACTTAAACTCTGACCAGTTAATCTCCCAGACAGGAGCCCCTTCCCTGAGTAGCTCCCTGCAGCTCTGCAGTATGCCAGAGATGAGAGGGTATTAATAAGCCCCAAGTAACCATATGGCTTCTCAACCTAAAGCATCCTTTTAGCCTTTGATCACAGCCTCCCCATACTCCTGCACTAACACTATTGGTAAGGACTTGAAGAATTATGAGCAACTGCTCATCAAGGGGGGAAAAAAAGAGTAACCTGACCCAAACCATAGAAAATTAACCAAGCATATATATCCTTTCTGATTGGTGTTTCTAGTTTCTTGGGATATATTCATAGAAGTGCGATCACTGGGTCAAATGGGAATTTCATTTTTAGTTTTTTGAGGAAACTCCATACTGTTCTCCACAGTGGCTGCACCAGTCTGCATTCCCCCCTCGCATGATTTTGGGCACGCTGGGCCCTCTAGTTGGATATAACATTGGCAAATATGTTCTCCCATGCAGTTGGCTTTCTTGTTGTTTTTTCGATGGTTTCTTTTGCTGTGCAAAGCTTTTTATTTTGATGTAGTCCCATTTGTTTATTTTCTCTTTAGTTTCCATTGCCCTAGGAGCGGTATTGGTAAAGAAATTGCTTCGGCATATGTCTGAGATTTTGCTGCCTGTGGATTCCTCTAGTGTTTTTATGGTTTTCCATCTTATGTTTAAGTCACTTTTCATATGTTGATGTACACAGACAGACAGGATCATTACCTGTGGTTCTCTGGAAATGACTTCAGATCCTTCTGCTTACATTTGTTAATCATTTTAACATTTCTTTTAGTTTCCTTTGCTACTCCATGGACCAACACTCAAAAATATTCAATTAAACTTTGCCAAGAAGGAAGTATCCTGGACTGACATGTTGGTACATTTTTCAACATTCAGTGCCACATTTTATTATCTCATGCTGGGGAGTATATTATATATTTAAGACAATATTTTCTACTTCTATTGACTGAAGTAATTTCTACTTCATAAATTACTTCTCTCCTTTCCACCACATTAGGAAGAGAGACATATTGATTTGAAGATTTAGGAGATATGCACACTCTAGAAGAATTCTTCCTCTTCTAGAATTATATTGTATTTCAAAATTTTAACCTTTTTGCTATACTATTCATGCCAATTTAGAGTTCATGAATAGACAAAACATTAGATCAGCCTTGAAAATCCAACCTGAAACACAATGTGGCTTGAAGGTGAGCTCTGTTCCCAAAAGCTTTTCCTCCCTGAAAGTCTGTTTGTGTGTCATCTTTTGCGACACGCCATGAATCTTAATCACATTTAACAAGTACTCCACAGCACTCTCAGTCACTCCTGCTCCAAATCTTGGGAAATCTTCCTTTTTATTCAACCTCTATCATTCAATAAGTTATATCAACTATTACTCTGAAACAGCTGTCACCTAGGTCCTTCCTTCCCATTACTAATACTGCTGAGTTCTATTATTTTAGCACTTTGTTCCTAAGTGACATTTAAAACATGATGGGCATCATCCTACCCAGACTGACTGTCAGAAACTATGCAGATAGGGTCCAGAAAACTGTGTTATTATGAGACTTTCAGATGTTTCTGATAAAACACTTTGCAGGTGTTTCATATAGAATAAAATTTGAAAACTACTAAAACAATTCCTTTTGTAGACCACTACTGAATGCTTTCATTACACTACTTCATTATACCATTACCCACGTCACAAAGGTTTGATCTAAAGTCTCCAATGACTTTAATGCCAAACCTCAACTAACTCAGAGTGAACAGTTTAAACATCAACCACAGTCTTTTTCCATGCTTCTCCCCAATGTGAAAACCTCCATCCTACAATTCTTATTGTTTCCCTAACAGGAAATGCTCTTTCTTCTGCCCAGGGGGGTCATCTCATAGATGTCTATCTAGAAATTGAATTAGTTCTTTTAAGAATCATTTGTGACAGACACACAAATATATACAATCAATGCATAGTTTGAAAAAAATCCATTAAGTATAACAAATTAATCTTTTATAGGCAGTATGCATATAATTTGGGTAGGCAATGTCCAGAAAAGTGTTTTGACACAAAATACCTTGACCTAAAAGCATTATTTTCAGATGTTATAGTATTTAGTTAAAGATTAGTTAAAATACAATGGACCCCATTTTGTCTGTTAACAGACATTAAAAAAGTAATTTGGCTTCTTCTAGACTTCATTTAAGTTATAAAGTTGGAAAAAAAATTACTTCCATCATAAACAAGAACACACCAGATAATCTAAAAAATCATAACTACTCTTGAAATCATCAAAGAGCTGAAGTTGCAGGAAAACCAGCTAGAAGGAAATCTTAATAAAGATAAGTATATCCATAGAGACATCAGTGTGAGCACTGCCTTACCTGAGCCAGAATATGGGAGAAAAATGGTGCCATCATACAAGCCCATAAAAATTGTTTTTATAAAACTGTTGAAGGCTCATTTTGGGAGTGCTATGTGTATACAATGGCTAAGAGCCAAAGAAAAGGAACAAGTTCACATCTATTTTCAAGTTTTCTTCACAGACTTAGAACAGTCCTCACAAGAATGCTTGAGGGCGTGTGGAAAACCAGACAAAGCCTCCTTCATGGTGAAGGTCTAGTGAGAGCAGCCACAGTCTCTGTGTAAGCAGGAAGCATGTTCCCACCACCAAGACTGTTTCCCTTAAGGAACAAAAGCCTGAAGCCCCTGGGGAAGGACAGCAAACCCTGTTTCCCTCAGAGATAGATGAAGACTCATTGCTAGGGGAAGAGAATTTAAAAAAATATTCTAGCCCTGGGATTGGATGGGAAACACTGTGTGCTCAGACCATGACCCATCTCCTCACACTGTGGAAGAGTAAGATCACAATGCAAGTCCCAATCCTGAGACACAGGCAGAAAGGATCTGCCTAAGACTGAGACAAAAGCAGGACAACAGAGACCACCATTGAATGCTTTCATTATACTGCTTCATTGTACCATTACCCACTTCACAAAGGTTTGATCTAAAGTCTCAAGTGAAATAAGCCAGTCAGAGAAAGATAAATACCACATGATCTCACTCATTTGTGGATTATAGAGAATAACATAGACTGATGAAAAGGGACAGGTCCAAAGACTGAGAAACAGCGATCAGGCAAATACCTTAATAATAATAATAATAATAATAAAGTAGAAAAAAAAAGTCTCCAATGACCTTAATGCCAAACCTCAACTAACGCAGAGTGAAGAGTTTAAAAGTCAACCGTAATCTTTTTCCATGCTTCTCCCCAATGTTAAACCCCCATCCTACAATTCCTATTGTTTCCCAAACAGGAAATGCTCTTTCTTCTGACCAGGAAGGAATCTCAGAGGTGTATAACTAGAAATTGAGTTAGTTCTCTTAATAATTATTTGTGACAGACACGAGGCCATTCTCTATCACAAGGCCAGAAGGAATTAAAGAACAAGGAACAGCAGCTAGCCATGGGGAATAGGCAGTTTGTAGGAAGACATGCAGTCTCCGACATGCAGTCCCACAGGGAGAGCTTAAAAGTAAGGGTGGAACAGCAACATTGGGAAAACCCTCCAACCACTGAACTTCCACCCCAGTCACAAGTAATGCTATGGAATTTGTTGCTACCCTCATGATAACCACAGTAACAACGAAACTCAAACCCAGAAAGAAAATAGAGACAAAAGGAGTTCAAGAAATATTTGAAGAGATAACGGCTGAAAAGATATTCAAAGACATTACAGCACAAATCAAATAAATTCAGCCAAATAAGATAACATACAAAAACAACTAGACGCATCATATTCTAACTGTCTAAAAGGCAAAAATAACATCAAAGTTTTGAAGGCAGCCTGCGATAAAAAGATACACCACATACAGAAGAACAAAGATCTCAAACAGACTTCTCAGAAACTATGCAAGCCAGGAGACAATGGAGTGACATCTTTAAAGCCTTGAGGAGAAATTATCCACCAAGAATTCCATATGAGAATATGAAAGTAGCTATGAGAATGAAGGAGAAATAAAGACATTTTTACACAAACAAAAACTGAATATATTTACAACAGACTTAAATTATAAGAAATGTTAATGGAAGTTCTTAGAGCTTCTTAAAGATATAATTCCCCTTACAAGGCAAGAAATGTAAAATATGGGACTACAATATTGTCTCACACTAGGAAGGTAGGAAGCTGTTGAAGATTACTAAGGGTCGTGTGGAAAAACTAAGTGGCCAATTTGAATAGGTTCTGTGGTAGGCTAAGTAATGACCCCCAAAAGATGTCTATGCCTAGGTCCCAGAAACTGTGACTATGCTGCTTTATATGTTAAAAGGAACTTGCAGAAGTATTTAAATAACGGTGTGTTTTTTTAAAGGGAGACTATCCTG
Organism: Myotis davidii; assembly: GCF_000327345.1. NCBI lineage: Eukaryota > Metazoa > Chordata > Mammalia > Chiroptera > Vespertilionidae > Myotis > Myotis davidii. Next base: position 174,948 of record NW_006298871.1, on the reverse strand, counting down.
GATAATCTTAGCAGTCCTGATGTAATCACAAGCTTCCTTATTAGAGCAGTGTGAAATACCAGTATCGTCAGAAAGAGATGTGAAATTGGTAATGGAGGATCAGATTCAGAGAGAGACTGCCTGTGCTGCTGACCTTGAGGATGGAGGAAGGGAAAATAAGCAGTGGAATGGAAGCTAGGTGAAGGCAAAGGGATTATGAAATGAGTAATGGAGAAAAGTGACAAACATTTTAACCAGTAGGATAAATGAGGATACACATATTCTCTTTCTTAAAGTATCATGTGTATATTTGTATTTTTTACCAATTTTCTTCTTTCATTCCTTTTCCCTAGATTTAAATAGCATGTGTTCATGGTGGAGAGTTTCATGGTTTATTTCACAAATTACAGAACATTCAGACAGAATCATGACATTTTAAAGGAGATATCTGGCTCATCTGCCAGGATGATAATTCAAAAATGTGAATCTGGTCATGTCATACTCCAGCTTAAAAATGTTTGCTGGCTTCCTGTTGTGATTAAAGGTAAGAGATATTTTGCATTAGGTGTGATTTGTGATCAGGCCATTCTTTAGCTGCCTGCTTCATCCCCACTGCTTTCTTCATCTTCTCTGCATTGCAAGAGCAGCTTCAGGACATTATTGAACTCTCACACTCTCTCCCAGCTCAGCACCTTTCACAGGTCAGCCTTTACTCAGGTTGTTTGTTATCTAGGTAACTTGCTCTCACTTTCCTGGTCTCCACCTGGACCACTTCTGTTCCTTTCATTCAGGAACACTTCTGCAGTCACCACTGAAAGCTTTCTCCCTTTGTGAAACAACACTGCATTTTAACTGCTTCATTGTTTTTCATCCCACTGTTCAGTCTTATCACTGTGAGAACTATATGATATTGACTATTGTATCTCAAGAAGCATTCATTCTTACGGACATACAGGAGTCTCTCCTATAACATTTACCAAATTTACACCAAGGGCAATGTGGCCAAATAAATCACTAGCATTAACTTCTTTGGGATGCTTGCCTATATTGCAACCTTTAGGCTTGGATTATTTTAAGGTAAAATTAAAATGCCAAATAACCTCCAGATTAAATGAGCCTTCAACTCTACCTGAATGCTAAAGACTGTGTTAATGTGTTCTCAAATGAAAAAACTGTACACCCACTAACTGAAAGAAGAGACCACTGGAAGATAGGGCTTTGAGATTTCTTCAAGGGTGGGCGGGAGAGCAAAGATGAGCTACTGTCACTTTCTCCTTTTTCTCCTTTCTAATCCCATGTTCAGATATTTCTTCCCCCTCTTTTACCTTATCTAAACCAGGCTTTTTCTCAAAGGTGTGGTCCATTCTCAGACTATTCCAGCTTAGTGCTGTGTGCAGAAAGGGATGGGAGAAGGTTGTTAAATATGAAGATGAGAGGGTGATGTGTGCACAGACAACTGAACTATCCTGATTCCCAAAACCATGTTAAAGTTGTCTTACCTTTTATTGCATTTGACTAAGGAATTTTTCTTTCTTAGATAACTATGTATTTTATAGTTTATACATGATTTCATATTTTGTGTGCTTATTCTTTCCTAAAATATCAGAACAAGAGGTAATAAATTTTTCAGCCAATGGACAGCTTTAAGATTTAAATAATACCACTTTTAATGCAGTAAAATTCTTCTCAAAGTGTTTATATACTCAAGCACTGCCTGAAACATAACTTTCCCTTGACCCATAATAGCCCCTTTACTTTGATTCCTATCAATGTAAAATAATACCTTCAGTTGATGCTTCTCCACTGAGTTACCTCCAGCACTCAAATACATTATGTCCACATGAAGTAGATACAGCACAAAAGCATTTAATCAGCCATGATAGCAACACTCTTCTCAGAACAGTGACTCATACAATTACTGGATGTAGTTACATATACCACACCTTTTTTAAAATAAAATGTGAAAATGATGTGTTCCCAATGGAAACATGATAACTTCCTACAAAATGTGAATGAATAAGAACCAGTGATCGAAACTGAGACCCATGAATAGGTCCATGACTATAAACAATGTGACAATCAAAACAGTCAAGGTAATTTTTTATTTCAATTACTCTCACATCATAGAAAAGGAGATTTTGAAGTTCTATTATATCTGTCCTTAACTCCCTGAACATGCTGCTATGACATTAAAAGACTTTTACATTTAACCTAAACACTCAGTATCCTACCTCACATCAGCAGTGTG
>NW_006298871.1:155564-171773 GCF_000327345.1 Myotis davidii | reverse complement strand
CACCCACGTCTGGTTTTCTGTTCCCATTAAAAAGTCTGAGGAGTATTAATCTGCAGAGAGAGTAGAAAAAAAATAAGCTGTTGAATATAAGACCCATAAAAATAACTTTTTAGCAACACAAACTTTATACAAGTGGCCAGCCTTAACTAGATGCTTCAGATTCTTAATTGGCCATCACTTCAGGCTTTGTCCCAATATTCATTTTATCTTTTCTGCTTCAGAGACAGGCCAATGCCTTGATAAGGACATGATGTGGCTGCAGGGAGACCCAGCTAAAGCCTGGAGATAATGCAGTGCAACTTTTGGAGCTCTACATCTTCACCAACTTACCTCAGGGTAAGGAGAGGTTGGTAGGTGACAATGATATGTAAAATGATAAACAATGAAGAAAACCCCAGGTGGAAAGTTATAAAAGCTACCTTAAATATGTCAACTAGACCCACTGTGATGACATAGGTATAGCTGTTACAAAAGGAAATATTGGAAAGAGGCTGGGTTTAGGAAAAGATCTGAAGTCAGAAAGCCTAGGTTTGAAATATGATTTTATTTAACAGTGATGTAATTCTGGTTTAGGGACAAACTTTTATATATAACACAGGACATTTTACAACTACCAAGTATATTTAAGCTCAAATGTAGGTAATGTTGGAGAAAGTACTTTGTGACTCTGTTGGTGGTAATACCATTAGTATGACTTCTGCCTTGGGATACATAAGGTAGCAAAAGTGATTTTCTCATGCATTCCCTCCAGAAATTCAGATCTAAATAATATTGTACACAATTCTTAAAAGAACTGAGAGCTTAGGAATAGTTGGGTCACTTTGAGGACCTAGTGACCATTGTCTTTTTTATGATGACTTTTGTTCTGTTCAGACTCAGTGGCATATGGTGTGGTAGGGGATTGTAATTGTATTTTGTTCTTTTTATTTGTCTCTTCCCAACTTGCTGCTGTTAGGAGTCTATCTACCCCTTGAAATGGGCTCAAAACAGAGAAAATGAGAGTATGAGTAGCTGACTTTCTATTTACAAGAGAGGAAGGGAAGCACATCTTTAAGGCCTTGTCTTCATTGTCCACACCAGAGAAGGAGGCATGAATTCATGGAAATGTACACTGGAACAGAGTTGCCCTTGTGATTTATTTTGTCCTGGAAGTGCTTTTCCAATAGAACTATATATAATAACAATTTTGAACATTAAACAGAAACTGTTTACATTTTTTAATTTTATAGGACTGATTTATGTTTATTTTTTCTCTATGCCTACCTATCACTAACTTTCCTTTTCTTGCAGTGTACAAAATAATGGAGAAAAGGAGATAATGTTGGTAAGAGGAATGGAGGCCAGAAACAGAGCTATTTGTTTCATTTCAAAATCCAAGAGCCAGGCTGAGATCTCTGAGCAGAAAGGTGAAGGTTGTCTGCACTTCAACACTCTTATCTAACAAAGGACCAAAATAAAGTAGTTCAAGAAATGCCCATCTCTTCTTTCATGGGTCAGACACATACATTTTTAGAAACCTGTTTTCAAATTTCCTCCCCCAAGTCTACTCTCCCCATTCAACAGCCCCTCCTGTTCTGCTCTATCATGACCCTTACCACCACCCCTTACATAGCTTTTCTTCAATCATAGGAAGAATGACACGACATCTACTTTACTCAAACAAGAGATTTGAATTTAATTCTAGAACATCAAGAAAATATTTAATTTTAAAAATCTTTTAGCTGTTGTTGCATATATAGTAGATCTGCAGCAGAAAGCAGACATTTCTTTTTCAAAATATAAAAAGTTATAGATTTATTTTCCAATTACAACTTACTTTCAATATTACTGTTAACTTTCTTATTAATTTAGCAAACATCTATAAAGGACCATCTTCGCTAGATGCTACTGTTTTATGGTGAATATTATACTTCCCTGTGCTCGAAGACAGACCCATTGGAAGAAGAAATGATACAAAACAGATTGTCATTACTACATCATTTACTACACATGCAAGTTGTGTGGAGAATATGCCAGTTGATGACTCACTGTGTTCCTCTTACACACCCTGAACATCTCTTCACTATAGCCTTTGTCTCACTACCAGGGAGTGACAGTGTCACATCTTAATGCAATTGTGAGCTTCAGAGCCTAACAGTTTCTGTTTTGCATTCAATCTCTTCTGCTTCCTTGGACCCAAAGCAAGTCATTTCGGAAATAATAGTTGTTATTTCTTTAAGTCAAGTTAAATAAATTTCTAATAGTAAATTCTAGGTTGGTGACTTTTGGCAAAACTTAAAAATATCTGGTATTTTGGGGTCATGGAAATGGGGCATGTCCCAACTAGTCTATCACAATTTACTTCAACTGACTAGTTAATCTCCCACACAGAAGCCCCTCCGATGCCTAGATCCCTACATCTCTGCTGTATGCCTGAGAGGAAAGGGTATTAATAGCCCCAAGTAACAATATGGCTTCTTAACACCTTCCACATACTCCTACTCTAACACTATTGATAAGGCCTCAAAGAACTATGAGCAGCTGTTCATCAAGAAAGATGAGAGGATTTTTTTAAGATGGTGGTGTAGGTAAACACCTATATTAACCACCTCCCACAACCACATCAAAATTACAACTAAAATACATGACAACCAAAATCCAGAACTGCTGGAAAGCTGGTTGAATGGAAGTCCTACAACTAGAAAAGTAAAGAAGTAAGCATTGTTCCTATGAGGAGACCTCCCCAGTCACAGGGCTGACTGGCAGCCATTTCTGTTTGTTCCACCCTGGTGATTCCCTAAGACCCCCTCTCATCCAATTTACAACCCCTCCCAAGCTGTGTGCAGTGGATTTTGCATATGAATGGCCTTTCCTTGCTCAGGGTAAATCTCTCAAACAAATGGCAGCTGGGTCAGAGAGCCCCAAACCTATCAATAAAAGGCCCAAGACCTGGCACCAGCACCAGCCAACCTGCCTTGTTTCATAGCTGGGCCTCATCTGGTCACTTCCAAACTGATAAAAAGAGAAGGAATCTACAGATCTCTCTATAGGTCCTGCTGGGTGGCCCCAGGCAGTGGCTGACTTTGCACCTCTCTGGAGACCCAAGAGCTAGTGTACCCAGTGGTCAGTGTCAGACCATACGAGATTACAACTCTACACATCCATAAGCTACCCACTCAAGGGGCAGACTCAGTGAGTACTAAAGCCCCACTGAAGCAAGTACTGCTCCACAGGGGTGACTCCTGCACAGCAGCTCTCTCACTGTAGTCACAGCTGGTCCTCACAGCCAATTGCTTGATCAGTTCCTCCCAGTGATACCAATAGCAATCAAGTCTCAACTACAATAAAACTGTGCTTACAGCCCACAAAGGGTTTTTTTTACAACATCAGGAACTGTAGTTAAAGGGCCAGAAGGTTGAGAACCACTGACCTAGAGTGTCCAACTCAGGTGATTGGGGAGGCTGAGCCACTGGGCCCTATAGAACACCTACTATACAAAGCCACTCTGCCAACTCAAGGAGACATAGCAGCTCTACCCAATGCATAGAAACAAACACAGAGAAGCAGCCAAAATGTGTAGACAAAGAAATATATTACAAATGAAAGAAATGGAAGAAAGCAAACTACTGGATATAGAGTTTAAAACCATGGTTATAATGTTACTCAAGAATCTTCTAGAAACCTTCAAAAAAAGGGAAAAGGACAAGTCAGAAGTTAAACATACACTGATTGAAATTAAGAATAATATACAGGGATTCAATAATTGAGTTGAGGATTCTGAGAATCAAATCAGCGATTTGAACTATGAGGAAGCAAAAAACAATCAGAAGAGCAAAAGAAAAAAGAATTCAAAAATATGAAGATAGTGTAAAGAGCCTCTGGGACAACTTCATGCATACCAATAGTCACATTATGGGGGTTCCAGAAGAAGAGAGAGAGCAAGATATTGAAAACCTATTTGAAGAAATAATGACAGAAAGTGATGAATAGCAAGGACCTATAACCAAGATTACTCTACCCATTTAGAATTGAAGGTCAGATAAAGAGCTTCACAGATAAGAAAAAGCTAAAGGAGTTCATCACCGCCATGCCAGTATTATATGAAATGCTGAAGGGTATTCTTTAAGAGGAAGAAGAAGAAAAAAAATATAAAAAAGATGAACAACAAAATGTCAACAAATACATACCTATCAACAATTGAATCTAAAAATCAAAATAAAGGAATTAGAAATCTAATTAACAGAATAAACTGATGAATAAAATTGAATCAGAGGCATGGAAATGGAACAGACTGATGATTCTCAGAGGGAAAGGGGTGGAGTGGGAAGAGAATAAACAAAGATCTCATATGCATATATGCATTTCCTATGGACATAGACAATAGGGTAGTGAAGGCCTGGAGCAGGGTGGGAACCTGGTGGAAGAGGGCAATGGGGGGAAAAAAGACGGGCATCTATAATAATCTCAACAATAAATATTAAAATAATCATAATTTTTTTAAAAGATGAGAAACCTGGCCCATAGATAAAATCAAATGAACACTGACAGAACTTTTCATATGTTGGTACCACACAGACAGGGTGATTACTTGTAGTTCTCTGGAGATACCTTCGAATCCTGTTGTTCACATTTTTAAATCAGTTTTTTATTACATTTAGTTTCCATTGCTACAGACCAATACTCCAAAATACTCAATTAAACTTTGCAAGGATGGAAGTATTCAGGACTTAACACATGGGTACATTTTCCATTTGCAACATTCATTGCCACATTTTATTTTTCTACCCTTGTAGGTGTATTATATTTTTTATATATATATTTTATTGATTTTTTACAGAGAGGAAGGGAGAGAGATAGTTAGAAACATCGATGAGAGAGAAACATCGATCAGCTGCCTCCTGCACACTCCCTACTAGGGATGTGCCTGCAACCAAGGTACATGCCCTTGACCGGAATCGAACCTGGGACCTTTCAGTCCGCAGGCCGACGCTCTATCCACTGAACCAAACCAGTTTCGGCAAGGTGTATTATATTTTTTAAACTAAAGTATTGTCATTTCTATTGGCTGGCTGCTTTAATAAAATATCTTCTTCCTCTCCCCATACGTTAGGAAGAAAGAAGTATTAATTTGAAAAGCTTCAGGAGGAGTGCACATTATAGAAGGATTCCTCAGCATCTCAACTTCCAGAGTTGTATTCATTTCCTGAGGCCTGATACATAAAAATTTATGCAAGAGTAGGCCTTTCTCCCCCTGGCTGCCGGCACCAGCTTCCCTCTGGCACCCAACATCTGTGTTTCCCTCAGGCTGCCAGCAGGGACCTGGGACTGGGCTTTGCTCCAGCCCCGACTTCGTCTGGAAGGATGTCCAGAATAATGCTCAGAAGGACATCCAGTCTAATTAGCATATTAGCCTTTAATTATTATAGATATTATAATCCTTTCCACTACTCATGCCAATTCAAAAAGTCCATAGATGGACAAAACCTTGAATCAGCCTTTAAAATCCAATCTGAAACCATTACCCATATTTTCTCTTGTTCATTATAGAGATGATGCCTTACAGAGAAAAGCATGTTGTGTATCATCTTTTGTAACACTCCATTAAGTCTTAATTATATTTGGTCTTCTTGTTGGAGTCCTCTACAATCTTAGCAGAGACACACAGAAGTCCTGAACACAGGATCAGAGCACATAAACATAAGTCCCAAAGTCTAAACATGTTTTCTTTAATGCTGGTCAAATAAAGTAGAACCATATCTTCACACAGTTTAGTTGACAATAAAAACAGAACTTTCAAATAGAGACAGATTCATCTGACCACTGGCTGAACAACTAGATATGACATGTCCTGGGCTCCTTGACACCTAGGCTAAGACCTCACTGGGACTACCTGACATTGTGAGGGACACTGCGGGGAGGAAGTTCACTGGTGCCTCTCACTCGGCTCAAACACAATCCTAATGAGGTGTAGCTGTGGCTGAATTAGCAATGTGGGTTGACAGATTCCCCCCAGGAGCTCTATGCATCAGAGTGTTAATTGCTGTCACCACTCCCAATTCATTATGCTGCCCTCTTCTCCCTCAGTAAGCTATTTTCTCCATCCTCCTCAAACTACAGCAATCCACTGAAGGCTAAGGTCATTCTAAAAAGTCCTGGAAGCAATTTTTCTGAGGTTTTTAGGATTCTTCCTATAGAGCAAACCTGACATTTATCCCTTATGCCCTTATTCTAATGAGCAGTGACTAGGCATGCATCCAAACCTAGTAAAAAACCAATTATCCCCTTCAGCTACAGGGTACCCTTACCTCTCCTTCTGGATTCAAGAGACTTGTTTTCACGCCTCTAAGATATGTGCAAAGGACATGTATGCATGCATATAAGCGTAACCAAAGGACACAAACACCAGGGGGGTGAGGGCATGAGGTGGGGGGAGGGGGCAATGAGGGGATAAGGAAACATATGTTATACCTTAATCAATAAAGAAGAAAAAGGGTGCTGTGAGCACTGCAAGTGTTGATGGACATCTGAATACATTTTTTCATGGTACTACTTAAGTTCCAAAATTAATAGCAATGAATAGAAAGATTTAAGATTCCAAATAAGATCTATGAGAATACCATCTTATGACCTCCAAAGGAAAAAAAGAAAAAGAAGACCCAAAAATCTCAATACAGAGAATTAACCTTCCATACCTCTTCAAGTTTTTAATATTTATAAAAAGATTCAATGTAATTTTGACAGAATGCTTTCACATTACCACTCTCTGATGTAATGTATTCTCTAGGCATCATACACATTTTAAGTGAACTTTTGTCCATTTATTCATTTATGCACCAAGTCAAATACCCAGTAATTTTCAACATCACCATTTATGTATCCTCTCATTTATGCAATTTGTCTATAATCATCTTAATACTCACTCATCCATTTGCTAATCTGCTCATCAACTCATTCATATATTCTTATATTTACACACCAATTCATCTTGTACCTAATATTCATTAATTTTCTACCAAATATTCTGTGCTCACCTAACATATTATCCTTCTGCTTATCTATTAATTTATTCCATTGTCATACCATGGTCTCTGATATTACAGCACCCAGTGGATCTAACAAAGGTTCTGTGATATTCCAGGAAATATAAAGGAAAAGTATAGATGCTTCTTAATCCTCACCTTGATTTCTGAACTCAAGTAAAAATGACAGAACTGGTTTTATAATTTCTCTGAGGAAAGTGGGGGAAATTCCATGGCTATGAAGGCTTAAGTCACAGTATCCAGAAGTTCACTCCATTCATCTGTGGACAACAAAGGTAAATGTCCAAATTCCAAACTTTTAATAAGAATTCCACAGAACTCTCACTCATTTCTGCTCAAAACCTTGGGAAATCTTTCTTCTCATTCAACCTCTATCATTCCACAAGTTATATCAACTATTACTCTGAAACAGCTGTCACCTAGGTCCCTCCTTCCCATTACTCATACTACTGACTTGTATTATCTTAGCATTTTGTTCCTAAGCACCTTTCAAAGCATGATGGGCTTCATCCTACCCAGACTGACTGTCAGAAACTATGCAGATAGGGTCCAAAAAACTGTGTTTTTATGAGGCTGTCTGGTGTTTCTGATAAAGCACTTTGCACGTGTTTCAAATAGAATAAAATTGGAAAACTACTAAAACAATTCCTTTTGTAGACCACTATTGAATGCTTTATTACACTACTTCATTGTACCATTACCCACTTCACAAAGGTTTGATCTAAAGTCTCCAATGACTTTAATGCCAAACCTCAACTAACTCAGAGTGAAGAGTTTAAAAGTCAACCACAATCTAAGTTTTTCCCTGCTTCTCTCCCCTATGAGTCCCATTCATCCTACAATTCTTATTGTTTCCCAAACAGGAAATGCTCTTTCTTCTGGCCAGGAAGGTCATTTCATAGGTGCTTTCTAGAAATTGAATAGTTCCTTTAAGAAGTATTTGTGACGGACTCGCTAACATATACTATGGATGTATAGGCTGGTGTTTGCTAGAAGAACATGAATATAACAAATTGTTTGCTCCAAACTCTGTACATATAATTTAGGCTGCTGCTTCAAGATAAGTGGCATGTTTGACTTAAAATGTATCTGCTTAAAAATCACTATTTACTATTATTTTATTTTACTTATCTGTAAATTATCCCTCACATCACTCATGTATAATTTGTCTGTTAAAACAGACCTTTAGCCCTAACTGGTTTGGCTCAGTGAATAGAGCGTGGCCTGCGGACTGAAAGGTCCCAGGTTCGATTTCGGTCAAGGGCATGTACCTTGGTTGCGGCTCATCCCCAGTAGGGAGTGTGCAGGAGGCAGCTGACTGATGTTTCTCTCTCATCAATGTTTCTAACTCTCTATCTCTCTCCCTTCCTCTCTGTAAAAAATCAATAAAATAAAATAAAAATTTAAAAATAAACAAACAAAAAAACCCAAACCTTTAAAAGTAATTGAAACTGTACAACTCCAGTGCAGGATGTTTATAGTGGGAAGACTAGCAGGGAAGGGGGACTCTTGTACTTCCTCCTCAATTTTGCTATAAATCTAAGACCATTCTAAAAAGGTAGGCTCTACTAAAAAGAAAAAATAAAGTAATTAAACTTGTTATAGCTTCCACTTAGGTGGTAGAAACCTGGAGAGGGGATTAGTTCCACCCTAAAACAAAAAAATAAGGTTAGATAATCTACAAAATTATAATTATTCTCGAAATCCTCAGTACGGTGAGACTGAAAGGCAACCAAAGAGTGTGAAATCTTGGGATAGATAAGTATATCCACAGAGAGACAAGATGTGAGCATTTACTCACCTAAGCCAGAGCATGGGAGGAAAATAGGACAGCCAAACAAGCCAGTGAGAACTGCTTTAACAGATGGCTGAAGTTGGAGTGTGGGGTACTATACTAGAAAGTACAGGATGGCTCAGAGCCACCGCAAAAATAAGAGTTCCCATCAATTTTCAAGATTTTCTCCACAGAGTTAGAACAATCTTCACAAGAATGCTTGGGAGAGGGTGGAAAACCAGGCAAAGCCTCCTTCATGGTGGAGCTCTAGTGAGAGCAGCCATAGCCTCTGTGTAAGCAGGAGGCACGCTCCCATCACCAAGTCGGTCTCCCTAATGGAACAAAGCCTGAAGCCACTGGGGAAGGACAGAAAACCCTGCTCCCCTCAGAGACAGATGAGGACTCATTGCTTAGGGAAGAGAACAGGAGAAAAACAAATAAATCAAAACATTCTAGCCCTGAGATTTCCACTGGACAGAAAACCTCTCTGTGTTCAATGATCCATCTTCTCACACTGTGGAAGAGCAAGATCACAAAGAAAGCCCCAACCCTGAAACACAGAAAGAAAGGATTTGCCTAAGACTGAGTCAGAAGCAGGACAACACAGAATAAACCTTCAATCTCTATCACAAGACGAGCAGGAATTGAGGAACAAGGAACAGCGATTAGCCATGGAGGAGAGGGAGCATGCGGGAAGGTCTCTGACATGCAGTCCCATAGGGAGAGCTTAAACGTAAGGGTGGAATAGCAACCACAGAAATTCCACCCCAGTCACAAGTAATGCTAGAGAAAATAGAATTTGTTGGTACATTGATGATAACCACAGCAAAAACAAAATTCAAACCCAGCTCAGACCATGACCAATTGATTCCCACACTCTCTCCCAGCAAACAAGATTACAAGGAAAACAGATGTGCCCATTTTGAGTCATAATACTATTTATCAGAGCCTATTATCCTATACATAAAATATACTGGTTTCAATCCAAATTAAATGCCAGAGGAAAAGGCAAGAAAATTACAATCCCACTGATCAAAGAAATTAACAGAACCAGAATCAGATAGACTTGGGTATAGGAACTATCACACAGGGTTTTAAAATAATTCTCACAAATAAGTTAAAGGATCTAGTGGAAAAGATGGAAAGTAACATAACTGATACTCTATCCTCTGAGCCAAACCGGTTAGGGCAGAATTGTGAGATTTTAGAGGAGATATGGAATCCACAGAAGAACTCCATTCTGGGAAAAGATGAAGTATTCCTCTGAAATCTTTTTTGAATCACATGACTTGACTTCTATTTCCCCATTGCCACTTCTTTAGATCAAATTCTTCTTCCTCATGAACAACAACTGATCAGTCTCCTAGCTGGTTTCATTGGCTCCAATTTTTCCTCCTATGGCTCATTTGCCAGGGTGATAATTCAAAATTTGAATTTGGTCATGCCATTCTCCAGCTTAAAAATGTTTGCTGGCCTTCTGTTGCGATTACAGGTAAGAGATGTTTTGCATTAGGTGTGCTTTGTGATCTGACCATTCTTTAGCTGTCTGCTTCATCCCCACTACTTCCTTCATCTTCTCTGCATTGCAAGAGCAACTTTGGGGCATTATTGAGCTTCCATACTCTCTCCCAGTTCAGCACCATTCAAAGGTCAGCCTTTGCTTGAGTTGCTTAGTAGGTAACTTGTTCTCACTTTCTTGGTCTCCACCTGGACCTCTCTGATCCTTTCATTCAGGAAGACTTCTGCATTTACCCCTGTGAAACAACACTGCATTTTAACTGCTTCATTGTACAGTTCTATCATTATGAGAATTATATTATGTTGACTATTGTCTCCTATACCATTTACAAAATTTACACCAAGGGAAACATAGCCAAAGAAATCACTAGCATTGACCTCTTTGGGATGCTTGCCTATACTGCAACCCTTAGGCTTGGATTATTTTAAGGTAAAATTAAAATACCAAAATGGGCTCCAGATTAAATGAGCCTTCAATTTTGCTTAAATGCTGAGTGACTGTGTCAATGTGCTCCCAAATGGAAGAACTGCACATCAATTGACTTAAAGAGAGGACGGGAAAAAAGGTGCTTTGAGACTTCTTCAAAGGAGGGAGGGTGGGCAAAGATGAACTGCTATCACGTTCTTTCTCATCTTTCCTCTTCCTAGTCCTGTGTTCAGATATTTCTTCCTGCTCTTTTACCTTATCTAACTCAGGCTTTTTTTCTCAGAGATGTGGTCCACTCAGACTATTCCAGCTCAGTGCTGTGTGCAGAGGAGGGATGGGACACGAGAGGGTGACGTGTGCACAGACGATTCCCAAATCCATTTTAAGGTTGTCTTATCTTTCATTGCATTTGACTGAGGAATTTTTTTCTCTCTCAGAAAACTATATATTTCATAATTTATGCATTATTTTGTATTTTATGTGCTTATTTTTTTCTACAGTATCAGAATAAGAGGTAATACATTTTTCAGCAAAAGGACAGCTTTAAGATTTAAATAATACCACTTACAAATGCAGTAAAATTCATCTCTAATGGTTTGTATATTCAAGCAGTGCCTGAAACATGGTTTTCCCTTGAACAGTAATAGCCACATGTACAAACAACTTTTACTTAGATTCCTATTAGTGTAAACAAAGACCTTCAGTTGATGCTTCTCCACTGAGTTATCTCCACCACTCAAACACATTATGTCCACATGAAATAGTTCCAGCACAAAAGCATTTAACCAGCCTTGATAGTAACACACTTCTCAGAATAGTGACTCACACAATTACTAGATCCATTGATATACTGTAGCATGTACATTTTTAAAAAGGGAAATGTGAAAGTGATGTGTTATCAATGAAAACATGATAATCTCATACAAAATGTAGATGAATATTAGTAAGAACCAGTGATCCAATTTGAGATCCATGAATAGGTCCATGTCTATAAACAATGTGACAAATCAAAACAGCAAACATGTTCTTTTAATTACTCTCAGGCCATATGAATGAAGAATAAGTGTGGGAATTTCTGGTACAGGCGTGTTTGACTCCTCTGAACATGCTCCTGGAACATAAAAATACCCCCACATCACATAACCCAACTTAAACACTCCATCTCCTCTTCCACATCACCAATTCCCTTTCATCATCTCACTCCTTGCCAGGGCTAACCAGCAGACCCTGAGCGGCTGATGAATGATGACTCTGACACGTGTTTCTGTGAAAGAGGGGGCTAAGGGACTGCCTGGCTAAAGGAACCAGACAGCCTCATTTGCCTGCCTCCTTAGGCTCTTATTGTAGCAACAGCTTGAACTAACATTAACCTCTAGATACTATCAGAAGAGCAGGTATACTTGAGAAAACACATGTATCTGCAGTCTCCTTTAAACAAGAATGTTTTGCAGTCTAAACATAAAGATTCCAGTAAAACACCCCGGGGGCTCAGACTTGTTTGGAAAAGCAAGGCAGGGTCTGCCGCCTTTGACAAGAATCCTTTAGAGGCCTCTGACCTTTCAGAGAATCCTCCTTACAGACTTTCCAACCAAGTCCCATGCTTCCCCACAATTCCTGGTTGCCAGGGCAAGGCAGTTAAAGCCTATCATGTCTGAATTAAGTGGGAGAACACACAATGCTCTTTTTCTAAGTGATGCTCATGATTCATCAAGTTCCAAGTTTTGACATTAATCCAGATAATTGCCCTAACAGTTTCTGTCAGACCCCTTCGCCTCCTTATTCCTTAGACTGTAAATCATGGGGTCAGCATGGGTGTCAAAATGACTTAAAAGAGAGAGATCAACTTCTTCTGAAGGCCAGAGGGGCCAGAGTGGGGCTGGGTGTAAATGAAAATGGCCATGCCACAGCACAAGACAACCACTGTGAGGTGGAAGGCTTTCTTTCTTCCCTCTGTGGACCTGATCTTTAGGATGGTGGAGATGATCTTGACACAAGACAAGAGAAGCAGGCAGAATGGTGACATCAGCAGGACAATGCTAGAAACCATGACTGCAATCTCATTGGAGGAGGTGTCCACACAGGCCAGTCTGACCACAGCTAGGAGTTCACAGGATATGTGATCAATAAACTTGTTGGAGCACATGGGCAGCTGAAAGGTGATCACAGTCTGCATGAGAGAGTTGACAGAGCCACTGACCCAGGATGTGATGGCCAACCTAGTACAGAACCCTCCATGCATGATGACCAGGTATCGCAGGGGGTCACACACAGCCACATAGCGGTCATAAGCCATCACTGTCAGTAGAACAAACTCAATCCCACCCAATCCCAGGGAAAAAAATAACTGGGCTGCACAGCTCACGAGTGGGATTACTTTATGTTCTACGAGAAAATGAACCAACATCTGAGGGACTATGGTTGTGGCATAAGAGACATCAACAAGGGAGAGGTTGGTGAGAAAGAAATACATGGGCGTGTGGAGTCGGCTGTCCAGTCTGATCAGAAGAACAATGAGGAAGCTCCCCAGCACTGTCACCATGTATGTGATGGAGAACAGGACAAAGAGAGAGACCTGAGTGTCCCAGTCACTGGACAGGCCCAGAAGAATAAACATTTTTTCCAGTAAAAAATGTGAGGATTAGTAATCTGCAGAGAACATCAGGAATAACAGGAGCTTTTAAATTAAAGAACCATTGGAATAACTTCTAAAGAATGCATATTTTATATGAACTGTTAGACAGAACTAGTTCAGATCATTTATGGGCCAAGATAATAGGTTTTGTTCCAATATGTATTATATTTGCTCTGCATAAGAGAGGTTAGCCCCTTTTAAAAACATGATATGGTCTCAGTCAGTCAGTTAAATCCTAGAGAGAATGCAGTGGAATCTGGGAAGTTCTGTATCTTACCTATTTTCCAGAGCAGGAGATGATGGTAGTTGACAATGGAAGATAAAGTGATAAGCAATGAAGAAAAATATTTTTTAAAGTTCAAGAACTACTATGCACATATGTGCTAGACCAAATTACAAAAAAGAAAAAAAAATATTTGGGAGAGACAGATGTATCCTATAGATAAGGCTGGTATCTCATGGAAAGTTCTGGAAATAGAAAGCCTGAATAGGAATCCTTTTATGACTTACTGGATGTGTGAGGGGATTAAAGATTTAAATGTTCACTTACAAAATGAAATTATGTTACACAATTTACAAGTATATTTAAGCTCAAATATAAACAATTTACAAGGAAAGTAATTTATGAACTGTTACTGCTAATAGTGCTATAGTGTGGGTATCAGCTACAGCATTAGAAACCTAGAATAACATGGGTTTGTGTTTTTTTTTCATGTACCCTCCACAATTTCAGACATAAGCAAAAAGGAAGCAAAACCTTTAATAGATTTCAAGTCTAACAAGGTGGCTTAAATTTGAAGCTCCAGAGAAATATGGGTGTTTTGAGAATCTGGTGTCATTCAGTGTAGAATGAGAGGGAGTAGAGTGATAATTTTATCTTGATTCTTTTTACTTTTCTGCAATTCTGTTTACTCGTTCTGACTTGCTCTTGT
The DNA here is from genome assembly GCF_000327345.1 of Myotis davidii. Classification (NCBI taxonomy): domain Eukaryota; kingdom Metazoa; phylum Chordata; class Mammalia; order Chiroptera; family Vespertilionidae; genus Myotis; species Myotis davidii. The sequence continues at coordinate 157,471 of NW_006298871.1, read as the reverse complement.
TATTTTTCTACAACTCTAGCCCTTGCATATGGTCTCAGTAAAAATACAGTATGAAAATGGCTGCTAAGGCTTTCCAGTACAGAAGGAGAAAAAGAAAACAAATCTGTTCACATTTATTTTTGGTGTTGCAAAATCTTTTATTTGGCTAGAGGGTGGAATTAGAAAACTATAAAACCCCAGAAAATTGTCACACAGATGATAGATTATCTGATTATGTTTGTTTGCCCTGTGTAAAATAGCACTTAAATCTTCATCTTTGAGGAAGTGAAGCAAATCTACCCAAGCACCTTCCCACAGAACCTACTTCCCATGGAAAATGTATCAATGAAGCTAAACCCCTATGCACATTATATTTATATTCACTTTTAAAGCTTGTAAGGACAATGAAATTACAAATTGGTTTGCATATTAGAGGTTTTCTTGATTTAAAAAATTGCAGTTTCGGAAAATGGCGACCAGCAGAAAGGTAGGGAGGGAGAGAGTGTGAGAGTGCAAGGAAGTGATAGTGTGGATGTGTATGGTGTGTGTGTGTGTATGAGCTAGGGACAGTTAGATTCTGCAGGTCTTCTAAGGGGCTGCTAAACCGGGCAGTGTTAGGCGGCAGAGCCCCGCTCCCTGCGCGGCCACTCCTGGTCGGCCAGCACGGGCACAGCGACCATGCCATCTTGGGAAACAGAGCTGCTTGAGACTAGGACCCTGGCCTCAGCACCACCCAGTCTGATCTCAGACGCATACCAGGACCCTGCAGTCACTGGGGACAGAGACCTGTGACCACAGCTTACAGACCTGCGGACACCAAGAGTTCAGAAATCCCCCTGGCAGATCCGTGAGTAACAGAGCCCATCCCCCTCCCTGCAGGCTCACGGGCAGCGCCATAGTAACTGATAGACCCACCCCTTGCCCAGGCCTCAATGCTGCTACAGGAACTTTAGCCTGGAAGTGTGCGAGCACCTTGGAACTGATCCTGCGTGTACCGCCGGCTTCTGGAGCCCTGGGCTGGGAGCAATCGCGAGATCACTGGGAATTTGTCCCGCCTAGCGCGGGCCCAGGGACCCCATTCTCTGGGCAGGAGGCAGCTCCAAGCACCAGTGACTTGACTGTGTTTCTTATCACCTGCACCTGAGATCCCTGATTCCCTGTGCATTCACACTAAGAGCCAGTGACTCCAATTCTTGGTGCAAGGGCACACAGGGAACCTGATTCTCAATGCAAGGTCACGTGAAGCAACAGAGACTCTGATACTGGATTCTTGGGGAACTCTGACTCCTGGCGCACACTAGGGGGCGCTGATTTTCAACATGCTCCAGGGGGGTCTCTGTTTCAGCATGGTGCAGGCAGGGTCCCTGATTCTAAGGGCGCACACGAGGCCACACTGAGCACTGGCAACACTGACTCTGAGCGAGCCTGGTTCCCACCAACCCACAACAACAACACAACTTAGCGTCAGAGCTCTTCAGTGACACTAGGGTGGTGTGAGGCTCCAACTGCACACGACCCTGGCCCACGCAACTCGACGTTTGAACCATAAGGAGAAAATCAAAATGAAGAGACAATACAACACCCAGAGGAATGACAATGAGGAGTCGCCAAGAAAGGAAATTAATGAAGTTGAAGCATGCAACATGACAGAAAAAGAATTCAGAATAATGGTTGGACAATTCATTCACCAGATGGATGAGAAAATCAACAACCTATGCAAGAATCCGGAAGAAATGAAAAGTGATATAGCTACAATCAAAAACACCATGGAAAGTTTCAACAGCAGACTAGGAAGCAGAGGGGACCTAATTAGTGAGTTAGAAGATAAGGCAGAGAAATAAGCTCAATCTGAACAGCAACTGGAGAAAAAAAATAAAAAGCGGGAGGAGAGCCTAAGGGAGCTTTGGGACAACATGAAACGAAGTAAC
>NW_006298871.1:140305-152147 GCF_000327345.1 Myotis davidii | reverse complement strand
CAGATCAAGGGTTCGATTCCTGGTCAGGGCACATGCCTGGGTTGTGGGCTCAATCCCCAGAAGGGGATATGCAGGAGGCAGCCAATCAATGCTGATGTTTCACTTTCATTGATGTTTCTATCTCTCTCCCTCAAATCAATAAAAACATATGTTTTTAAATATGTTAATTTTGATGTAGTCCCATTGGTTTATTTTTTCCTTCATTTCCCTTGTCTTAGAGATGCATCAGCAAGCATATTGCTAAGAGTGGTATATGATATTTTTCTGCCTATGGTTTATTCTAAGATTTTTATGGTTTCACAACTTACATTTAAGTCTTTTATACTTTTTGAGTTTGTTCTTGGGTATGGTGTAAATTGGTGATCTAGTTTCATATTTTGCATGTATCTGTCCAATTTTCCCAACACCATTTATTGAAAAGACTGTCTTGACTCCATTGTATGCTCTTGCCTCCTTTGTCGAATATTAATTGGGCATAGTGGTTTGAGTCGATTTCTGGGTTCTCTATTCTATTCCATTGATCTATATGTCTGTTCTTGTGCCAGTACCAAGCTGTTTTAAGAACAGTGGCTTTGTAATACAGTTTGATAAATGGTATTGAGATCCCACCCACTTTGTTCTTCTTTCTCAGGATTGCTGCAGCTATTCGAGGTCTTTTTTTTATTCCAGATGAATTTTTGAAACGTTCGTTCTAGATCTGTCCATTTAACCTTACACCTATTTGACCTCTGTATTGGGGTCTTAACAGTTTTGGCTGTGATAAGTGAAAGTTCTGAATACAGAGGCAGAACACAGCCTGCAAATGTTTCTGTCATGCTGGTCAGAACAACTCAGAGCCATACCTTTTTTGTTTCATTTTTAAATATATGTTTTATTGTTGATAGTATTACAGATACCTCCCATTTTCCCTTCTTTCCTACTTTCCCAGTCCCTACCATCACCCCCAGGTCTTCACTACCCTATTGCCCATGTCCTTGGGCTAGGCATATCCTATATAATAAAAGCCTAATATGCATATCGACCCAACGTTGGAACAACTGATGAAATGACCAGTTGCTATGATGCACTGACCACCAGGAGGCAGACGCTCAATGCAAGAGCTTCCCCCAGTCCAGCCAAGGCAAGTGCCAGCACCCTGATCAGCCAAGGCAAGTGCCGGCACCCTGATTACCCTGCAGGTCGCCCCACAGAGGGTGGTGACCAGCAGTGGCAGTGGGGAGCAGGGCTGGCCGGCAAGTGGGCAGTGGTGAGGGGTGGGGTCGGCTGGCAAGCAGCACCATGCCACCCAAGGTGGGTGCCAGCAGGGGACCCCCCCGATCACCCCACTGGTTGCCCCACAGATTGGCCCTGATGGCCAGCCAGGCCTAGGGACTCTGCTTGTGCACGAATTTTGTGCCCTGAGCCTCTAGTAAGTATATAAGTTCTTTGGTTTATCTCTTCTTATCCCCGTTCAGTCTATTTGCATATTACCCTTTTATTATATAGGATTTCCCAACAATCTGATATATCAAATGAATAGTCCAATGAAAATTCCAAATGAATAACCCAAGGTGTGCTGCACCAGCACGGCCTAGGACAATGATGGTGAACCTATGACACGTGTGTCAGAGGTGACACGCAAACTCATTTTTTTGGTTGATTTTTCTTTGTTAGATGGCATTTAAATATATAAAATAAATATCAAAAATATAAATCTTTGTTTTACTATGGTTGCAAATATCAAAAAATTTCTATATGTGACACGACACCAGAGTTAAGTTAGGGTTTTTCAAAATGCTGACACACAGAGCTCAAAAGGTTCGCCATCACTGGCCTAGGATGAATGTGAGGAGGGGCGGTGAAGGATTAAAGAAAACAGACAAAGAGGATTCAGCTGGGGCTCAGCAGATCTCCCATGCCTGGATGAGGACACAGAAAGATCCAGCCTGTAAACCAATGCTTTATTTTATAGTCTGATTAAAACAAGGGTGGATAAACATGAATACAAATGTTCTTGTTTTGGCAACACTTGATGCACCTCCCACAGACCATTAGCTACTTAGGAAGGAATTAGGGAGGGCTACAAGGTCAGGCTTAATTATGCTAGGAAAGCTCTGCTCTCCAGACTGGGACTTGTTCGTGGCCCTGCCACAGGTCAGCCTGAGGCTAGACCCTAGGCCAGTGATGGCGAACCTTTGGAGCTCTGCGTGTCAGCATTTTGAAAAACCCTAACTTAATTCTGGTGCCGTGTCACATATAGAATTTTTTTGATATTTGCAACCATAGTAAAACAAAGACTTATATTTTTGATATTTATTTTATATATTTAAATGCCATTTAACAAAGAAAAATCAACCAAAAAAATGAGTTCACGTGTCACCTCTGACACGCGTGTCATAGGTTCACCATCACTGCCCTAGGCGCTCCCTACACCAGGGGGCTGTATTAGAGGAGGTTCTCCAGAGAAAAGAACCAATAAGGTAGGTAGATAGTTGGATAGATAGACAGACATTTACTATAACGAATTGGCTCATACAATTATGGAAGCTGGCAAGTCTCAAACCCTGCAGAGTATGAAAATGAATAAAAGAAGTTTCATTTTACATGGGTCCGGAAGCTCTGAATGGGGAGCTCTGGCACTACTGATCACCCACCTCACAGACTCCTCTGACAGGAAGAAGCTTACTTTACTACTCCAGCAACAGGAAGGAAGGTTTTTCTTCTTGCCCAGTAATAGGCCCACCCAATGAGAAACTGCCATAACTCAACCAATGGGAAGCCACTACACCTCTACCTCCTATTTTCCTCCAATACACATTTTATTAATAACAGATCCTGGTAACGCTCCCTTTTTCTCTATAAAGTAATTTTCCAGTCCTCTGTTCTCTGGACTTGCTATGGTTTGCCATAGCTTGTATGTCCTGAATTGCAATTCCTCTGTCATTCCCTAATAACCCATTTTTGCTGATAAAATAACTCGCTGGGTTTGTTTGTTTTTAGGGTTGAAAATGTGAGTTAGCAAGCTGGATACTCAGGAGAGCTGATGGTGTAAACCCATTCTAAAGGCCAACAGGCTAAGGTTTGAGGAAGAATTAAGGGCAATGTCCCAGTTCACAGGCAAGAAGAATGCTCTCTTACTGACCCAGATGATCAGCTTTTTTGTTCACAGGCACAACCACTTCTCTTTCTCCCTTACCTCCTTTACTCAAAATCTGCAATGGTTTGTCCTTCACTTACTTCCTTGCCAAAGTCTAATCTCCCTCAGAACTCACCCGCAAGGCCTGGCCTGAAATTGGAGGACAGACATGGGGGTGTATTTTTCAGAGATTTCTAGAAATGAGCAACCCAGCCTCCCAGGCACAGAGGGGTCGTTTCTGGCTACAATTCATTTGAGGGTGAAAAAGCAAAGCCAGTGTCCTGGTAGTTTGTGCAGTTGAGCGGGGTATCTCAGGGAATCTGTGGAAACACATGGGGATTTGGGGATTGCAGACTGAGTGTTCCTGAAAGACTGGGGATACTTGGCATTGAGCTTTTTCTCCTTCTCGTTCTCTCTGCCAAGACAGCTGCATTTCTCTCCTACTATATCCCTCCTCCTCTCAGAAACTGACAGTGAGCAAGGACACATGCCTGCCTGCTCCCACTCTCTTCCAGACACACCCCCAGAGTCCACCATTTTTAGTTGGTGGTGTTCTCTCTGTGTATTTAGTCACAGTTTAGAGCTAAAACATATCATCCAATCTCCTCTTTTATTTAAAAAAGGTATATTGAAATGCAGACAGCAGAAAATGTTAGCACAGGCAGAGATGAGCATGACCTTGACATTCAGAGGCCCACTTAAGGCTCCAGTGCTTTCAGTACAATATCCCCGAGGCCAAAATGCTGCTAGTCCTCTAGACTTTGCTGTGTGTGTGTGTGTGTGTTTGTGTGTGTGTGTATTGGGGGCTGGGAGAGTGTGTGTGTTTGTGTGTGTGTGTGTCTGTCTGTGTGTGTGTTTTCGGGGCTGGGAGAAGACAGAGCCAATAAAAACTGCCACCTCCTCCACCCTGCAAGCACACACAGATTACAGACCTCAGCCAGCAAATCACTGCCGATGGGGGCCAGGCTGTTTTGCTCAGTTCTTCTTCCCCAGATGCTTCCTTTCACCCTACGCCCCTCACCCCCTCCTCCTCTGATGTCACTGACAGGCTCTTTGTGGACTGCCTCTGGAACTAGCCAAGAAAGTTTAGCCTGGATGAGGGCGTGGAGAGGAAAAAGGAGAGAGTGAAGCCCACGCAGACTGGGAACTTAGTGCTGACAGCCTCTGAGAGTTAGAATGTCTTTTCTCACATATTGGTTCATGTAACTCTGAAAAGCATCTGCAATAAGAGGACAACACAAGTGTTCTGTTGGTCAGGTGTCCCACTTGCGACACTTTCTAGCTGTAAAGAACTAAATTATCTGGGGGATGAAGATGAACAATACAGAGGACAGAAGATGGAACAGAAAGACCTATTGGAACTAGGATAAAAGGGAAAGTGGGATTTAGAATTGAGGGAGGCCTATTGGATCCAGGACAGAAAGGTAACCAACAGGTCAAACTTGCTCAGAAACAACTGAAAGAGGAGAAGCAGAGAAAGAGACATGACAACAGAAGCAGAGGGCCATGTGATGAGGTTGCTGGCTTTGATGATGAGATTGTTGGCCTGAAGCAAGGTGTCCCAAGACAAAGCATTTGGGCAGCCTCTAGAAAAGGCAAGGAAATTGATTCTTCCCTGCAACCTTCAGAATGAACATAGCTCTGCCTACACCTGATGTTAGCCAGTGAGATGCTGGCTAGACTTTTGACCTACAGAAGTGTATGATAATAAAGACAATAAATGTGTTGTTTCAAACCACTAAGTTTGTGGTCATTTGTTACCAATCATAAGAAACACATGCACTGCCCAGATGGTAAGTAAAGGATGCCACAATGGCTTCAGAGTCCAAGCTTTTAACAGTCATACCTTTTCTCTCCCTCCTGTCCAATCTGTCACCTATTTATTGGTTAGTATAAATTTTAACTCCTTCCTATTTTATTTAATTCATAAAACAATATATATGATATCTTTAAAACAATTCAGTGATTATGAAGTATCAATAGTCAATTCTTCACGCTTAGCCTTGCCCTTATATAAGCAATGAATGATCTTTTTATTAAGACCGTTATCATATGCTCCACTTTAATACAATTTGATTCTTTTCATTAAAAATCTATCTAGAACCGACAGATTTTTAATTTGTCCTTGGCAATAATTGTGTATTACATAAATATAGTATTATTATTATTAGTAGTAGTAGTAGTATTTAGCAACCGCTCACTTGTTCATAAATAGTCTCACGGATTTATTTGTCTTGCTGCACTCTGGGGCTGGCGCCAGTGTCTCCACCCTGGATTTGGGGCCCCATCTTCGAGCTGAAATTGACACAAAGCCGGCCCTCTGCAGTCCGAAGGTATCCGGGCCAGGCTCCGCCCCCACCCTCGAGGCCTCCAATCAGTTCCCAGAACGACCCCTCTCCTCGCCCCCTTCCCCCAGACATTCCAACTCCCAGGCCTTGTGCGCAGCTCAATCCTTTTCTCTGCTGAGAAGCTCTTTTCCTTGGGAACTGCCGCTGCCCTCTTTTAGCCAGTCTTCTTTACCCGCTACCCGCGCTGCAGGGTTCAGCGGGACAACCGGTGAGTGGGGGTCAGAGATAAATTATGGGCCATGAGAGGCCTGGAGCTGTCACAGGCCAGCCAGCCTGAGCGCAGGTAGTGGGCGGGAGAAGAGAGATGGGAAAGCCCTGGGAGGCTATCTGTGCGCTTGTGGGGGTCAGGGGGTTAGTGGGGCCTCTGCATGTCCCAGATGGGAGGGTGGCAGAGGTGTTCCATACAGGATTCCTCGCTGTTATCTCTGGGATCCTTCTCTGGTGTCTCCCTCTAGGTCGGCCTCTATTTCCTTCTTGCCACATCGTTATTCACCCTTGCTCATCTGGAGGCGTTGACCCACTATTTTCTTGTGATTTTTTTTCTTGTGCTCCACAGGAGCCATTGTGATTTGAGCTAAAAAGAACCATGGATTGAGGCGATGTTTCCTCCTGTGGCTTGTTCTTGAATTATTAGAGTATAGCCTGCCTCTTCATAATCCTCCCCCACCCCCTCCCCAAGGTTAAAGTCCTCACCTATCGGAGAACTGTACATGGGGCCCCAGAGTGTAGTAATGGGGGAGGGAGGTGCAAGGTACGGAGGGATGGCGGTGAGAGTGGGTGCAGGGAATCTTATGGAATATTTAGTCTGGAATGCATTTGGCCTTCAGGTAAGTGCTGAATTATACAGTTACCAGATAAACAGCCGTTAAACTGGCCTCTGAGTTGATTCAACCTGCAATGGAGGGAGAAATCCTTAAGTAAGGAGAAAATGATTTACCAATGGGACAGTCATGGAAACTATTGGAAGAAATGCATATTTAACTAGACATAAGAGACAGAATATATGTCTAGCTGACCATCCATCCTTTTATACTCCAAACTATTTACTTGTCAATTGATTCCATTTCAATACAGTAGTCCCTATCTTCCATTCTGTGGTTTCAATTACCTGTGGTCAAACCACGATCTGAATAGAAAACCATGATCTATTAAATAGAAAATTCCAGAAATAAACAATTTTAAATTGCATACTGTTCTGAGTATCATGATGAAATCTGGCACTATCCCTAGCCTTCTCAACCGAAATGCCTTGACCAAAAGATCACCGTCAGGTATCATGGTACTTGTGTTCAAGTAACCCTTATTTTACACATCAATTCTTTGCAATATGGAACTTGCTCCCCACTCCTCCCCTCCAGTAAAGGCAGAGAGGTTAGATGAAAGCCAGATTCTTCTGTAACCTAATCTCAAAAGTGACATCCCATCAGTTTGCTATCTGTTCATTAGAAGTGAATCACTAGTTTCAGTTCACACTCAAGGGGAGAGGGTTATACAGGAGCATGAATACTCAGAGCAGGGTTTACTGGGGGCCATATTAAAGGCTGCCTACTACAGGGCATATTAACAAGTAATGTCTTCTAACATTCTCTTACATGACTTCTGGGTCACATGGGCAAGAGTTTCCCTGGAGTATACACCAAGGCATTGAATTACGGAGTTATAAGATTTGTGTTCAACATTATTAGGTTATTTCCAAGCTGTTTTTAAATGTTGAGCCAGTCTGCACTCCTTTCAGCAATAGATGAGAGTTCCTGTTGTTCTACATACTTGTCATAACTTGGTATTATGAAATTTCATTTTTAGCCAGTCTGGCAGGAGTGAAATAGCATCCCCTGTGATTTCCATTAGCATATCTCTGATAAGTAATGAAGTTGACCATCTTTCCATACATATGTTGATAAGCTGTACTGCTTTCTCTCTGATAATTCTGGGCTTTGTGTGTGTGTGTTTTCTCATTTTCATATTGGGTCGTTTGTCTTCTTCTTATTGAGTCATTGGAATATTTTCTTTTAATATATATGCTGCCCAAGCAAGCACTGGAATGCTTTCTTTATATAAACTGAATGCTAATTAATCCTTTGTAAGCAATATATGCTGGAAATATCTGCTTTAAATTTGGTGCTTAGCTTTTCTTTCTCTGTATGTCTGTCTCTCTCAATGAACTAAGTTTTGAATTTTTATTTTAAGTGACCAGTACTTTCTTTTATATTTTTTCTTGAGAAAAATGATTTCTCAAGGTAGTAAATTAATTTTACTATATTTTCCTCTAAAAGATTTTATAGTTTTGCATTTGGCAATTAGTCGTATTTCACCTAGAAACGGATTGTTATATTTTCTATTCCATATGGGTAATCAATTGTCCCATCACCAGTGAGTGATCAGCATGAATCGAGTTTTTCATATATGCATAAATTTATTTTAAGCTTCTTATTCTCTTTCATTATCTATTTGTTTAACTGCAACAACACTAAAATTAGTTTTAACAACTATAGTTTTATAATTCTTGAAAGATTCTCCCACCTCTTTCTGATGTTTTAGCAATTCTTGGATCTTTGATCCTCCATATAAATATTTAATTAACAAAACAAGAAACAAGCAAGCAAACAAACCTGCTAGAACTTTGATTGGTTCAATATAACAATTTCAGGAGAAATGGCCTCTTTAAGATGTTGAATCTTTCCTCCTATGAGCTTGGTATATACTGCTATTTATTTAGCTCACCTTTAATGTTTTTTAAGGCTTTGTAATATTTTTCTCATTGCTTTCCTTTTTCTCGTTTTTGTTAAACTTATTTACACATACATTATTTTTATTGCCATTGTAAATGATTTATTTTATAAAAATTATATTTTGTACCTTATTATTGCTGGTGTGTAGAAATCTAATTGCTTTTATATATTGACTAGTGTCCTGGTGCACAGATTCGTGCACACTGAAAGGAAATTAATTGGGAGAAATATTTTAATATTGCTATTCACCCTTTCTCTATAATAGAAGTATCAAGCAAATTCAACAATGACAGATCAAAACACACATGTGCAATTGGCGCCAGCGAGAGCTTTATATGTATCGCACATGTGCGAGTCAACTTAGGTTTTTATATATATAGAATAAACTCGCTTAATTGGACCTGCTTTCTGATGTAGCTAAACTTTTGCCAGCAAAATAAAGCATCCCAACTTCTCTTTCAGGTAATTGTCAGCAACACAGCAGTAAATATCAACATGAAGCAGATTATTATTGTAGATCATGCAAGGAGAACAAATGGTAAAATATTTAGCTGTAGCAGTGTTTGACTATATTCTGCACAGTGAGAAAATCTGAAGTCATTTTCAAGGTCCACCATTTCTTACTTCTTTTCAGTCAGGTCAACACCATTTATTGAAGAAACTATCCTTTCCCCAATGTGTGCTCTTTGCACCTTTGTTAAAGATCAGCTGAATATGAATGTGAGGGTTTAGTTAGGGGCTCTCTTCTGTTCCACTGGTCTATAAAACACTTTTTATACAAGTACCATACTGTTTTGATTACTATAGCTTTGTAGTATTGAAATAAGGCACTGTGATGCCTCAATTATTCTTCTTAAGTTTTCCTAGGCTATTTGAGCACTTTTGTGCTTCCACATGAATTTTAGTATTTTTTTGTAATTTCTGGAGACAATGCCATTGGAGTTTTGATAGGGTTTGCATTGATCTGCAGATAGCTTTGGGTAGTATAGACATTTTAACATTATTAATTCAAACAATCTATGAACATAGAATATTCTTTATTTATTTGTGTCTTCGGTTTCTTTCATCATTTTTTATAGTTTTCAATGTACATCTTTTACCTCCTTAGTTAAATTAGTTTCTAACTATTCCATTATAAATAGGATTCTTTTCTTAATTTTCTTTTTAAATATTTTGTTTTTGGTGTATGGAAATCCAACTGATTTTTTATATTAATTTTGTATTCTGCAACCATATTAAATTTGCTCATTAGTTCTTACAGGTTTTCTGGTAGAGTCTTTAGGGTTTTCAATATACAAGATCATGTCATCTGCAGAGATGATTTAACTTCTTCCTTTCCATATGGAGGCTTTTAATTTCTTTTTCTTACCTAATTGCTCAGGATAAAACTTCCATTACAATGTTGAAAAGTAGTAGTAAGAGTGGGACTTCTTGTTTTGTCCCTGATCTTTAGGGAAAGGTTTCAGCTTTTCACCTTTGAGTATATTAACTGTGGGCTTGTGATATATGGCCTTTATTATATTGAGGTACATTTCTTGTATATCCAAATTGTTGAGAGTTTTTGTCATAAATGGATGTTGTATTATGTCAAATTCTTTTTCTGCATCTACTGAGATGATTACTATATGATTTTATTCTTCATTCTGTTGATGTAGTATGCACATTTGTTGATTTGCAGATGTTGAACCTTCCTTGCATTTCTGGAATAAAGCCCACTTGATCATGATCTATGGTTCTTTTAGTGTACCGTTGAATTCAGTTTGGTAATATTCGTGGAGGATTTTTACTTCTATGTTCATCAGGGATGTTGGCCCATAATTTTTTTCTTGTAATGTCCTTCGTCAGGGTAAGGGTAAGGCTCAAACAATGGAATAACTTTAAAAATAGTTTATCTTTATTAACACTCATCTTGCAGCTGTGCTGTTATTATCTATTTATTTTATTTTTGTATGATTTTATATCTCATAAGCTATTATATTTATTTAAACAGCAATTTTAACACATTTGCCCATGTATTTATTCTTTCCAGTATTCTCTATTCTTTCATATAGTTTTTGGCTCCTATCTGGGGTAAATTTCCTTAATCCCAAGGAACTCCTTTTTTTAGTTCTTATACTTCATTGCCAACAAATTCTTTCAGCTTCTGTCTACCTAAATTTTCTTTATTGTGCCTTTATTTTTGCTGTGTATAGAATTTTAGGTTGTCAGATTTTATCTTTTTTTTAAAACAATTCGCTGTGTTTTAGTTCCATTATTTCTTTTGAAAAGCCAACTGTATTATTGTTCATTTGAAAGTATACTTTATATCTGACTAATTTTCAATTTCCTCTCTGAATTTGGTTTTTAGCAGTTTGACTATGATGTAGGTATAGTTTTCTTTGTATTTATTCTACTTAAAGAATGTAGAGTTTTTCCATTTGAGTTTTGATGTGTGTTTTTTTTATCCCTTCTGGGACTTTAATTACCCACAATTCTTAACTGTTTACCATATATCATAATTCTAGTATGCCCTTTCTATATCATTCCATCTCTTTGTGCATCCTCCTTTCTTCGTGTTATTTTTGGATAAATTTTATTAAACTTTGTTACTGTTCACCAATTCTCTGGTCATTTGTATCTAATATGCTATTAAAACCAACTATAGAATTCCTGATTTCAATTATTATTTTTTTTATTTTTAAAGTTTCCGTTTTACTGAATTTTAAATCTATACTGAAGCTCTCCAGCCTTTTTTCTGTTATATGTGGACATACTATTCACAGTTAATAGAAAGTCAGTTCCTGTCTAAGAACTCAAGTGTCTGAACCACCTGTGAGTCTGTTTTTATTATCTGTTGTTTTCCTGAGTTCTTGGCAATTGATCCTAATTTTTAGTCTCCCTCTAAATTTTCAGTTGTATGCAGTATGTCATGAATAAAAATTATAAAGTTCTGGTTGATGTTATTTTTTCAAACAAAATTTTTTTCAGGGGTAGGGGCAAGATAAAGTACCATCAGATTAATTTCACACTATCAGGGGCTAGTTTTACACTTTCTTAATCTGGTCCACTCAAGTTTTTTCTTTTATCCAAGAGCATAGTCCTTATTCCTAAGGTGTCATTCTTATTCATACACTGTGGAATTTCTCATATCTCAACTGAAAGTAGAGTGTGTTGATAAGAATCATTTACTTCGGTGGAAGCTGACCTCCACTGCTTTATTCCCAGAACAGTGCAACTGCTGAAATGACTGTTCAATTGTTTTAGGATTTTAGCCACTATTTTCTGCAATTGGAGTGGAGGGTGGGGAGTAAGAGGGTGGGGGAGGGCCTCCCTGTGCATGCCTAGCTTTGGAGACAGCCAGTGACTTAAGAGGAATTTATACATAGATTTTTAGATTCACCTCTCTGAGATTTCTTCTTCTGTAAAGTTTTGTGCTTTGAGTTCCAGTGGTTTGGTAATCTGAAGCCAGTCAGACTGACACTTTCCACTTGGCCTCAGTTACCCTGCACTGTGAACTGGAAAATGCCCAAAGGAAAAAGCCATAGTGAATGTGGAGCTCATGTCTTATTTTCCTTCCCTCGAGATCAGAACTTTTCAAATCCTACTTGTTTTGTTGGCTCTTCAGAATCTTCCATTGTTTCCTATATTTTATTCAACTTTAGCTATTTTCA
>NW_006298871.1:120456-140288 GCF_000327345.1 Myotis davidii | reverse complement strand
GAGTGTTTTTCCAAACAAGGTATTCTCTCAGTGCCAGCATTGGAAGTCTCTCACTGTTTTATCTCACATCTCAGATTATCAAAGATTATTTTATTTCTTCTTGAGCTACATCCTTTAGAATTTCTTCAAAGCAGACCTCTTATAATAACACTTCAGTATTTGTTGGTCTGAAAATAAAATTTTAAGAATCTTACGATAGAAGACAGTGCCAGGTGCCCTATCAGTGAGAAAGTAGGAAGGGTAGCACTTGGGTAGCTTCTGGTTTTAGATTATATGGCTGGTGCTGCTTTGAACATGTCTTGGTGGCATGTGTGTATATAAATTCTATTGGGTATATAAATAAGAGTGAATAGCCATGTTTGTTTGTTTTTCAAAATGATTTTTGTAACATTTTTAAAATATGAAATGTCTAAAGAAAAAAATTACTGGTCTACCTTCCCCACTTCCTGAAGTCACTAAATTTTTTCTTTATTTTTCCTGTTAGGTAGATATAAACAAAAAAAACAAACAGAATCATCCCTGGACTGTGTGGCTCAATTGGTTGGGCATTGTCCCGTGTACCAAAAGGTTGCCAGTTTAATTCCCCATTAGGGCATGTGCCAGGGGTAGCAGGCTTGATCCCCAGAAAAGGGAGTGGATTGATGTTTCACTCTCACATCCATTTTTCTCTCTTCCTCTCCCTCTCTCTCTAAAAAAAAAAAATCAATTAAACAAATATAATCATAGTTTTTCACTGAAAATATAGATTGAAAGCATTCCTCAAGCTCATCCTTTTTAAGAACCACATAATATTTTGTAGTATGATTTTTAATAAAGTGTTCATTCATTCCTATGTTGCTGAGTATTTACACAACTTAATATTTTAAAAATCATTTCAGTACTTTAAAGATTTCATGGTAGTCTCTATTACTCAGGGCAGAAACTAGAAAAACAGAAACTCTAGAGGAATTATAAATAGGGAGTGAGAGAGGATTTAAAATTGAGTTACTAATGTTAAGTCTGAAACAGAGAAAGAGAGGAAAGAACCCACTGAAATTTGGGGAGATATAGAAGGAAAAGATTTAAGGGAGAAAATTAAAGGAGCACAAAGAAGAGGAAAAAACTTTCAATACAGGAAATTTGTAATTTAATAAGTTTCCTACATCAAGTTGCTGTATGTTTTTTTTCTTTTTTAAAATATATTTTTATTGATTTCAGAGAAGAAGGGAGAGGGAAAGGGAGAAAGATAGAAACATCAATGACGAGAGAGAATCATTGATCGGCTACCTTCTGCTCGCCCCCTCCTGGGAATCAAATCTGCATCCTGGGCATGTGCCCTAACTGGGAGTGGAACCATGACCTCCTGGTTCATAGGTCAACGCTCAACCACTGAGCCACACCGTCCAGGCTGTTTTTTGTTTGTTTGTTTGTTTTTTGAGGAGTGATCCTAGGATTGCCTTCCTCAGCACATCCATCTATTTTGACCATCAATCCATCAAGAGGACATTACAAAGCACCTGTTCATGGCTACATGAAGTGGAGAATCAAAAGAAGGAAAAAACACAGTTCTTGGCTTATGCTTACTCTAGTTTGAGGATTGTAATGAAATCTGCAAATAATTATAGGATGTGGTTCTCTATCCCCTTTACCACTGAATCCACATTCCCATGCAAGGTCCAGCCTAGACACTGTTTTGTGGTTGGGAGAAAGCTTTTTAATGATCTCTTCATAGGGTCAGTTAGGAACTCTGAGAACAGAGGCCAGAGAGATGATTGGTGAGGGGTGAGGAAACAGGAGAATGTCCAGAGACCACACAAATCTTTCAGGGCTTTGGGGCCAACCATAGAAAGGGACAAATGGTTTTCCCCCAGGATCTAAACTTGAGCTCACAAAACTAGATGAGGATACACTGGTTCAAGGCAAGACCTGGTCAGACATAAAGCCTGGTCCTGGCTCACAAGTCAAGTGCTGGGTTCCACTCTTACTTGATTAAAATGAGTCAGGACTAGGAACAAAGTTCAAGAAGCCCACACAAAGAAAGAAATCATATTTATGGAGTGGACACTACCAGCTGTGTGAGCAAGAATATTTTACCTATTTTTAGTTGATTAAATTTATCTATTTTTCTCACAAAATAATACATACTAATATTAAAACTTTAATGAGGTATATGAAGAAAAATACTTATAAGTAAGCTACTCTTTCCTGTCTGTCGTACCGATTCTAATAGTTTGATGTAGGGTTTTCATATAATTTCTATATTTATATATGTATATAAAATATTTTTAAAGTTTTTGTACACAAATGCAAACTCTTCATTTTATTAACACGTTAAATGTTTATTTAAAATGAGTATAAATATAGCTCAACATCTGGCAAATATATAGATATGACTGATCCTTGCAAATAGCTGTGTATTGTTTTATATAAAGATTTATCATAATTTATTACCCACTCCCTTGTTAATATATAGTCTCACGGGTTTATTTTTCAACGATTTACCCTCCCACACTCCTGGTGCAGGCGCCAGTGTCTCCATCCTAGATTTGGGGCTGCATCTTGATGCAGAAACTGACACAAAGCGGGGCCACTGCAGTCGGGAGAGGTGGGGGCGACCAGGCTCCGCCCCCACCACCAGGGCTGCCAATCAGCTCCCAGGAAGGCCCCCTCCTCGCCCTGTTCTGCAGCACAGACCACCTCCCCGACCAGGCTCCCAACGCCGCCGCCACCAATATTCTAATCCTCAGGCTGTCTGTCCCCTCTCCTCGTCACATCTCTGCAGAGTCCCTTCCCCCTCCTAAGTAGCCGGTGTGGAAATTTCTGGACAACTGGTGAGTCTTGTTCAGTAATGGTTTCTGGAACCGGAGCAGGCCCGGGCGCACCGACGGAGTCCAGTGGTCCAGGGTGGAAGAGGGAGGGGAGGGCCGGGGCCGGGGGAGCATTGGGGAAGGGGTGCCGGACGGGCCGCGGAGGTGGTCGGGTTTGGGGCCTGAGACCGCTGGGGCCTAAGGAAGCAGATGTTTTCCAAAGATTACCTGCGTTTTCTCCGTGTCAGTTTCTGCGTTTTTCTACTGCGATGGTTCTTAATTATTGCGTGCTGTATTCTACAGGACCCTAACTATCAGGAGTCTGATATATCCCTGTATCAAAGATTGACATTTTATCACCTTTGCTTCAGGTGTGTGTGTGTGTGTGTGTGTGTGTGTGTGTGTGTGTGTGTGTGTGTGTGTTCCTTTCTGAGAAACAAAACCTGACAAGTAAGATCTTTTCCCCCCACCAAATCTCATGTCCCCTTCCTCAGAGGTAAGTCAGGTGCTATCCTTCCCATGTATATACGCGTTTTTTATTTTTATTTTTTTCTAAAACTCAGTATTTTGGGGTTCTACCATTTGGTGCTATTAGTCGTAGCATTTCAGACCTGAAAGGGTCTTAGCAAGCAAGTGGCCAGCCCGCCTTTTTTATCTGAGAACCCTCAGCCCTGGAGAATATCAAGGACCTGCTCACTGTCAATCATGTGGTCCCACACGGACCAGGATCCTGAATTCGGGTTCTCTTGTTTTCTCTTTCTGGTATTTTCTCTGTGTAAACCCTGCCACTGAGCTCACCTACCCACATTCCCCTGTTGATTAATGTTTATATGAGTCAATTTGGGGAAAAGAGGTTGAAGGGAGATGGGGAAAGGGAATATGACTTCAATTGGAACCAAAACCTTCATCAGGATTAAAAAGATATGCATTTTCCTGAGACATGAAATATTGATTCTTAGGATGACCTGAAAATTTTTTTTAAATATATTTTATTGATTTTTTACAGAGAGGAAGGGAGAGAGATAGAGAGTTGGAAACATCGATGAGAGAGAAATATCGATCAGCTGCCTCCTACACATCTCCTACTGGAGATGTGCCTGCAACCCAGGTACATGCCCTTGACAAGAATCAAACCCGGGACCTTTCAGTCCGCAGGCCGACGCTCTATCCACTGAGCCAAACCGGTTTTGGCCTGAAGATTTTTTTTTTACTTCACAATCATACAGTCTATCTACCAGATAGTGATTGAAGAAATTTACAAATCCACTCACCTAATTCAAACCTTACAATAAATCTGTAATACAGGTACTCATTTCATCCTCCCCATTTTACAGGTAATAACACTGAGGCATAAAGGAATTAAGTAAATTGCTCAAAGTCACTCACCCCATAAAATGCAGCCCTGGGGTCTGAATCCTGGCCATCTGGTGAAAGTCTGGGCTTCTAACCACTATACTACCCTGACTTCACAGGCTAGAAGTAGCACCTGGGCCAGGTGAAGTCACCACACTAAGTAGGAACTTGCAATTTATAGAAGCGAGGACATCTGTCAACGGATCATTACCAGGACATACAAGAAAGAAATAGGGTTTGAAATGTAGACTGATGAATAAATTTTAGCTACCTGTTGTTTGAAATATATTATTTTTGATTTACAAAAGTAACATATAACAATGCAAACAATGTAGTGCTATATAAAAGCTGCCTTTCCCAGTTCCTCTGGTTAAACAGTATTATCACATAGAGATGTATCCTTCCCTTCTCCCACCATAATACAAATATGCACAGGGCTGTTTTTATTATAAAAAATGAAAGCATACTAAATAATTTCTACAGTTTTTATTTTTCCCTTGGCAATACTTCAAGTACTGAAAGGATATCTGAGCTCTTCATAAGAATTGAATAATATTCCATAGAATATGTCCTATAGTTTGTTCAGCTTTTCCGTATCAGTGAATAGCGAGAGAAGTTTATGTCTTGAATAAAACGGCCGGTCCCACTGCCACCCGAATGGGGGCCGCCGCCGTAGTGTCCAGCTGACAGGACCGGGACACAAAGAAGAGCTGTCCCCAGCCAGGCGCCGCCCCTCGGGCTCGATCCCGCCCTGGAGGAAGTGGGGAGGAGGAGACTGCTCGGGAACCCTTCCTCTGCTCCCGCTCCATCTCCTCCGAGTTCTGCCCACCTCTCCCCGGCGCTCCTGGCAGAGACGACCCTTCCCCCCGGCACCGCGCGCGCCCCTCTGCATCCAGCGCTGCTCTCCCCCACCCCACTCTCCCCAGCCGCCCGGTTGTAAATTGCAGGGCGACCAGGTGAGTGGCCCTCTTCGAATGCCCGCAGGCCCGAGGAGGGCCGGTAGCGGCGGATGGGCCTGGGTCTGGGGGAGGACGGTGCGGGAGGCCGAGGAGGCTGCTGGCGGACCTGCGTGAGCCCAAACCGGGGACAGATGTCTCGCTGTTTGTGTCGCAGTCCTGGTCGCGATTGTTCTCTGCTCAGGGGCTCTGCGGCGCGCCTGCCGCAGTGCTCCTCCGGGCCCCGATGTATGATGTTTGTTTACCTGCTTTGTGTCGTTGATTTATGCACAAGCCTGAGCTGGAGGAAAAGCATCTAATCCAAAGCTTTAGGGGATGAGAATACCGTGGCCCAGGGAGGAGGCTGGGCTGGCTCCGAGTCACACAGGTGGCTGGTGACAGAGCATCACTTCTGCCCGACTGCCCTTTGATCTTTACCAACACCTTGCCTGGGACCAAGATCCCTCATCCACTAGCACAGGTCCCCGGAATGTGTGGAAGAGGGGCCACTGGTCTCTCCCAAACCTCAGCGCCAGCGAGCCCGCAGAATTCCCTGCCAACCCCAGCTTTTCCTCTCTGCGCCACTCCTCCCCTACCTAAGGCCCCCTCCACTCCTCTGACGTCACTGACTTGCTCTTTGTGGACTGGCTCTGGGCCTGGAAGGAAAGTCTGGCCTGGGTGAGGGCCTGCAGAGGAAGTGGAGGAGAGGGATCACACACCAGAGCTTAATAGTGACAGCCCCTGGGCCTGTAGACCGCCCCTGTCCAGCACTGTGCATTTGGTAGAACACCCTCTGAGACAGTCTGATCGACAGCTAAGAAGAGGCAGCACCAGAATTTTTAAAATACAAAACAGGCCTTCTCCCGCCTGGGCTAGTGATCCTCCATTTTGCTGTTCAGCTGGGATTCTGGCAATGAGATAAGTGAGCAAAAAACGAGTAAGAAAGAGCCCCAGGGGAACTCGGGATTCCAGAAGGGAGTGTAGTAAGATCAAAACAAGGGAATAGAAAAAGCAAAGTTTTGAATGGCTTTTATGAGAATAGGGGAGGGAATGATTCCAGCGAGCTATAGGCAGACCTTCAGAGATAATAGGAATGGTCTGTTTTTTAAGCTGAGTAGTGGTATATGAGAGTCTGTTAAATTTTAAAATTATTTTATTATTTTACCATCCATATCCTTCTACATGCATTACATATTCTTTTAAATACATGAATTAAACCATTTTTAAGTGAAAATCATTAAGACTGAGCTGGGAATATCTCAGACACAATACAAAAGAGGTTGCACCCACCCTAATTCTGGCTTAAGAAAAATTCAGGGAAACTTTAAAACATATAAGGAAAAAGAAAAAGGTTTCATGGAAGAAAACGGCATGAAGAAGAGAAGATCTATCAAACTGGATGTTTCTGACATGCATCATTTTTCAAGGCCAGGGTAGCTGTTTGCTAAAGAAATCATTCTAGGTTGACCCTTACACCCACACCTTATATCCATCATTCATTCAATCCCATCTACTGAGTATCTATTCATTATCCTAGGAAATCCAAAGAACCTGACCTCAGACACTTGCCCTACTTTTGGGAATTGAAATGAAATTATAATGTAGGATATGGTACAATAAGCAAGACAGGGCCACTGCCCTCCTTCCTATCTATATTTATGCACTTGCTTAAGGGAAATCCTATTTAAGTACCATGGGATCACTTTGTGGCAGGGGTAGGAGATCTGTGAAGCTCTCTCCCTGAGTTATAAGTTGTGCCTGAGGTACTATCTGTTTTAGAGGTGCCTTGGGTTGCAGAAAGTTGGTAGGCCCGAAAGAGAGAATGCAGGATCCATGGAAGTAAAAGCAATGATGAAGAACTTCAGGGGAGAAGTAAAAGGGGTTTCTCCAGGCTGTGTCCATCTGAGCTTGGAGGGTAAACAGCGACACAGGCATTTGGTTCAAAAGTCAAATGTCGGAGTTACCCATAGCTGGTTAAAGTGGGAATAGAACCAACTGCAAAGCTCAAGGAACCCCCACAGAGAAAAATCAAATTTATTGGTGGGCAAATGGACAACTTGTTGGGAAGTGAAGAAGACATTTGGGACAAGTAAGATAGGATCAGTTGGTCAATCTAATTTATATAATCAGAGTATATTTACTTGGTTCATTGATTTTATATTACCTGTGCTATTTTTAATTGTAACAGTAATACAGAACACAATTGAAAGGATGCAGACTTGTATAAAGGGAAAGAATACTGTTTGCCTCTCCCCTTCCTAATGTTAGTATGTTGAAATGTAGCTTCATAGACTTTCTACCTATATAAGAAACAGGGACTTAACAGGCTTATCTGTTGCTGGTACTTAAAAATGTGGACCTCAGAACTAGATTTCCTGTGTTTTGAAGGCTGGTTCCACCACCACCTGTGTTACTTAAGCAAG
The DNA here is from genome assembly GCF_000327345.1 of Myotis davidii. NCBI lineage: Eukaryota > Metazoa > Chordata > Mammalia > Chiroptera > Vespertilionidae > Myotis > Myotis davidii. Next base: position 132,791 of record NW_006298871.1, on the reverse strand, counting down.
TAACAGATTCTCTGTGGGGCAGGTTTTTTGTTTTCTTTGTGGTTTTGCCCATATATAAATAGGGAAAGTGACAACACATACCTCATCAGGATTAAACAATTTATGTAGAGCACTTATAAGAATGCTGGGAACCTGGTTAGCACTGTCTTGTCATTACTACCTACAAAAATTATTAGTTCTACTACTATTATTATCTACATCCATACCAAAATGGGTTTGTGTCCTCTATATTATGATGATTTGAAAATTTCACTTAAAATATACCTAGGACATTCTTCTAGGTAGGTACAAAATAGATGTAACTCATTCTTTGTAAGAGCTATACAATACTCTACCATGCATATAATCATACTTGTCTCAAGTATTCTCCCTCTCAAACGTTATCTTGCCATGTACACAGTATTGGTGTCAGACCAGGACGGACCCTGCAGCCTCACACACAGGGAAACTGGCAGAGAGAAAGGGATCCCAGGCATACCCCACTCATCTTGGGAAAAACCCTCCTCTTTTCCCTAGTCTCCTACTTTTCAGATCTCCAAGCCACCTGCCTATCCCTTGTCACTTCACAGATATTTCTTCTGGGAACTAGCTCAGAGGACAATCAGAGAGACAAAAATAGCAATACCAGCAGCAACATAGTCACAGAGAGAAGAGGTTTCAGAGTTGCTCTTCATGGAAAGTGTATGGGTGGCTGGTGGGGGCTATGCCCCAGGGTCGTATATTGCAGCACAGTGGGCTGTAGGGGCAGGATATGTGGATAAAAAAGTGGTTTTGGGTTAGAGATCCTGTCTGTACCAACAGTAGTCAAAACTAGTTCCAAGAAACATTCCTTGTCACTTATCTATCTCAATTTTTAGGTCAGTTTTTGTGAAGACAAGCATCCTTGTAAATACACTTTAATAGAGCTACTCTTATATCTAAGAAAGGTTAGTAGAAGAGGGGTCACTGGTGTAAGGATAGGTACACCTTTGAAACTGATTGCCACTGTTAGATGGTTGTCAGTTTTTCAGCCCTTGCAGCAGATGCGAGGTCCCCAAAGCCTTTTGCAAATTAGACATTATTAGCTGCCTTTGTCTTCTTCACTTTCTTTTCTGTCTTCACCACCTCCTTTTTGACAATATGGGCAACATACATTATGTTTTCCTTTGCCTGACCAGTGAGATTGAGTATATTTTCATAGACTGACTGGCCATATAAATTCCCTCTTCCGTGAATATCTTCTCTTAGGAGGATACGATTTCAACAGGTAGAAAGACATGGGAGAGGGAGCAGGATGAGACAGAATGGGAAGAGAATCTAAAGTGTGTGTGTGCCACGCCAGCACGGCCAATGGTGAACCTGAGGAGGGGTGGTGAAGGACTGAAGAAAAGACAGACAAGAGAATACAGCTGGGGCTCGGTGGATCTCCCATGCCTGGATGAGGACACAGGCCCAGCCTACAAATTGATGCTTTATTTTATAGTCTGATTAAATCAAGAGTAGATTAATATGTATACAAATGTTCTTGTTTTGGCAACACTTGATGCACCTCCCACAGACCATTAGCTACTTAGGAAGGAATTAGGGAGGGTAACAAGGTCAGGCTTAATTATGCTAGAGGAGCTCTGCCCTCCAGGCTGGGACTTGTTTGTGGCCCTGCCACAGGTCAGCCCGAGGCTTGACCCTGGAGCCGCTCCCTACAAAAGTGAAAGCAGGGCATGTCCAGGGATGCCCTGTGTTCTGGAAGCTGTGGAGAGATTGTGGCAGGAGATACAGCTGGAAAAGTAAGGAGCAGCCAACCCTGGAAGCTTCACACCCCAGTACTGCTCAGATTTTCCCCTGTGGGCCAAGATGAGGTCTAAGGGGTTCTCTTCTGAGACATAATGGTAGCTTTAGAAGAATAGAGGTAACAACAGGTAACTGGTGACAGAGAAACTGAATCAGTTTAGTGAAGGAGTGAGTTACTGAGGACCTGAACTAGGTTAGTCGCAGCATGATTGGGAATTGTGAATGAGGACATTGACAGGATATGGAGCAGGGGCAGAAGAGATACAACTGTGACTCTATGGCTTGCTGTCCTGGTTATTTGTGAACACCAGGAGGAGCAGGGAAGAGACAAGCTCTTATTAACGAAATGTTTGCTGATTGTATCTTCTAGGTAGTTTTCTGGTCTGGAGGTTATCCTCTTTAACAACTAGGGACATCAACCTTGGGAAATTACCTAAGAGAAGCTAGTTTGGAGGGAAAAGAATAAATGTAAGACTTCTTTACTTTTAAAGACTGATGCCAATCAGAGAGTGGCTCTTGCACGGAGGCCTTGAGTTTGTTTATCTGTTCTTCACCAGTTACATTAGGACCAGGGCATGGTACCTGTGCCAAGGGCTTTTTCAAGGGTTCATAGAAATACTTGAGAACTCAATAGAGCACTAATTAGTATTAGTATTGGCTCCAAAATTATGGAAACTATAAAAATCAGAATCAATAAATGCTTAATTCAGTGTTTGTAAAATCTAATATTAGGTTAGTTTTTTTTGTTTACTTTATAAGAATTTTCTATTATGCACACATTTAGTTTACATTTAACCAAATAATTATAAGCTAGTATACATAGATATGTGTGTGTATTTCTACATGTGCATATACATATATAATAATGAATATTCATAAATATAATAAATAATTGAAAGACACTTAACCTATGCAATTTCCTTTAATCCTTAGGACAACCTTATGTGATAGATCCTATTATCCCTACTTAAAGATTTAGGAAACTAAATCTGAGATGAGTTGCCTGATTTCACAGTTAGTAACAGCAAAGCTGAGATTCAGACCCACACAGCCTAACTCCAGAGCTGAACTTGTAATCCCTTGAGAATGAGTCTGTTCTCTGACAAAGGATATAGAAAAATGGTAAGTGCCGAAGATAAAATCATAAGGAATACCTACATTTTCAGAAGAGGTAAAAGAAGTAAATGGTTCTAGAGGTGGCAGATAATGTGGGCTTGGGTCATAAGGTTAGAGGTGGTGAGAGCCTCAGGGACCAAGAGAACAGTACTGCCCAGGGCCACTGAGTAGAGTGACCAGTGAGGATGACAAGCCCTGGATGTTCACAGTGTGGAAACACATCTGTACTTGGGGAACTGTTTCAATAAAGTGCATACAGTGGAGTAAGACTGTAGAGTATCCTTAGTGGAGTGCTCATGTGTAGAAGCCGAGGATTTTTGTGAGTACATATCCACAAACATACACACCTTCCTCCACCTGGACAGGTGCAAGTAAGCATCTGCCATAATTTCATAACTTGTTGCCTTCTGCTTATCTGGGACCTGGACTCCAGCCACAGAGGACTTCTGCTTTCCTCTTAGCCAGCTTGTGACTATGGCCAAAGCACTGTCTCTGAGGACCCAGACTTTTCAGACTGAAATTCTGGGTTGCCCCAGCTGGGATTAATAAGATCAGTGTGGGAGCCCAGTGGTGGGAGAGGGGCGGGAAACATGCTGCATTACTGTATTAGTTTCTGGGGGCTGCTGGAACAAATTACCAAAAACTAGGTGGCTTAAACAACGGAATGATATTCTCTCATAGTTCTGGAGGCTTATGAGTTTTCAGTCCAGGTGTTGGCAAAGTTGTTCTTTCTGGAAGTTCTGAAGAAGAATCCGTCCCATGCCTCTTTCTAGTTCCTGGTGTTTGCCAGCAATCTTTGGCATCCCTTGGCTAGTAAATGTTTCATTCCAGTCCCTGTGTCCTCTTCTCATAGCATTCTCCCCTGTCTATTTGTGTCTCTCCAATTTTCCTCTTCTTATGGGGACACCAGTCATTAGATTAGAGCCCCCTCAAATCCAGTATGACCTCATCTTAACTTGCTCATGTCTGCAAAGACCCTATTTCCAAATAAGGTCACATTCACAGGTTCTGGGCTTAATTCCTAAACATACTATATCTCTTTTGGGACACAGTCTTCACTTCTGTTTGTTTCCTTTGATGATGAAAAAGCATTGAGCCCTTTTAGTTTGACCCCAAGAGTTTAAGAGGACAGAGTGCTATGGGGTCTTCTAGATTGGAGACACTGCCACCCCTGGTGAGTGCCTGAGTCATTTCACGATGTCAGTCTCATCTGGGTGATGGAAGAATTGCCCCAGCTAGCAGAGTAATGACCTGATTTGTTTGTTTGTTTATCTGTTCTTCACCAAGCTGAATCTTTGCTTTCTTTCTGCAGAAGCCCATAACCATGGCGACCCCCTCAGCTGCCTTTGAAGCCCTTATGAATGGAGTGACAAGCTGGGATGTCCCTGAAGATGCCGTCCCATGTGAACTGCTTCTTATTGGAGAGGCTTCCTTCCCAGTGATGCTGAATGACATGGGCCAGGTCCTCATTGCTGCATCCTCCTATGGCCGAGGCCGCCTGGTGGTGGTATCCCATGAAGACTACTTGGTAGAAGCCCAGCTCACTCCCTTTCTCCTCAATGCAGTGGGGTGGCTTTGTTCTTCCCCTGGGGCTCCCGTAGGTGTACACCCATCCCTGGCACCTCTGGCCAAAATCCTCGAGGGCTCTGGGGTGGAGGCAAAGCTTGAGCCAGAAGTGAAAGACTCCCTAGGGGTTTACTGTATTGACGCCTACAATGAAACCATGACTGAAAAGTTGGTCAAGTTTATGAAACATGGAGGAGGTTTGCTCATTGGAGGCCAAGCCTGGGATTGGGCCAACCAAGGCGACGATGAAAGGGTTCTGTTCACTTTCCCTGGGAACCTCGTGACCAGCGTGGCAGGCATATACTTCACTGACAACAAAGGAGACACAAGTTTCTGTAAAGTGTCTAAGAAGATGCCCAAGACTCCAGTCTTAGTTAGGTGAGTACATTACCTCAGTGGGGATTGGTCCCAGGTTAAAAAACAGACACTGTTTTTGTGTTCAGGTTATTTCTAGACTATCAGAAGAGAATTTGGTGGACTCAACCAGATTTTTAAAATATCCTTAGTCACGAGAGGGGCAGGGTCTTCAATGCAGCTGCCTTCTCAGATCAGACCACTTATCTCTTTGAGGGGAGAAATTTCTTAGTGGCCATTATGTCCCTGAGTATCTAGCTTAATAAAATATATTGCTGAATCCTAGAATTGGCATGACAGATTCAGAAAGGGTCATAGAAGAAGGTTGCTTGCAACTGAAATGTGAAGAAAAGAAAATGGACAAGAGGCACCCCATAAAACAGCCTAGAGCAGCGGTCGCCAACCAGTGGTCCAGGGACCACCGGTGGTCCATGAGGTCCAAAAGATTGGCAACCGCTGGTTTAAGGAAACCTTTGGAGCAGCAGTCACCAACCGGTGGTCCGTGGACCACTGGTGGTCCATGGGGTCTAAAAGGTTGACAACCGCTGGCCTAGAGAGCTGTGGCAAAGGTTTTTAAATGTCTGGCGAGATAGGATTAGGATGGCAGTGACAAACTGAGATAGCAGAAAAGATGGCACCAGTGATATATGCTATATCTAGGAGTTCAGAGAGGATTTTATCTCTGGGGACAAAAGACCTGATGGTGGAGAATGAAGGAGGTACGTGATGTAGAGGCAGCTACACTGAAAGTCTTTGAGAGCACTGCCCAGCCTATTCTGTTCACATTGTGCTCGCATCCCTCTGACTGTGCTGAACAGAGTAGGTTGGTTGGTGGTCGGTAAACTTGTATTGGACAGATGATTGAAAGAGATTAGAAGCTGGAAGTTCTAGGAATAAAAAAGGTGTACTGGACTACGCCCTATATTGTACACTAAAACTCTCAGCAGTGGTATTTCTGACTGAAGGGAACAGAGTAATTAGGATTGGGTGAGGAGGGCACACCAGAGTTAGTAGAGAGACAGGGAATGAGTGACCAGGCATAAAACTCCTAGAACACCTCCCAGCTCCGTTCTCACATGTTCAAAGAGGAGAGACACAGTTAATCAGAGGAATAGTGACTGATCAAATCGATCAAACTTCAGCTTACCAATGATCTTGATCCTAAGGAAGAGGAAGGTAAGACTTGATCATAGTTCTATTTCTTATCAGCTTAATTCCCCTTAGTTGCCTTAAAAGATGTATTCTTCTACCAAAACCATGCCTCTTTTTTCTTTGGCTGTGCCTAAATCATCTCTCATCATCAGTGATTCTAATTTGGGGCTGGTTGGGTTGTCTGTCTATGTGTGTGTGTGTGTATATGCACATGTGTGTTTGTGCATGGGTAAAATCAACTTGAAGATTAACACTTGAGAAAAAAATCTGACTTAATTAGGAAAATATATAGAATCTATTGTGGAAATTATGGGTTATTTTATTGGTTATTTATTAGGTAAAATTACATAACACCTTTTGACTCTGGTTATACAGGTAGGTATATCATAGCATTACTCATATGGTAGATGGGTAATTTTTTGACTTGTGTATGAATTGAGGATGACAATAGTTATTTTCCTGAGTGAACTGGCTGAAATGAAGTAAGCAGGAGAAAATAAAAGGTGCAGTGTGTGTGTGTGTGTGTGTGTGTGTGTGTGTGTGTGAGAGAGAGAGAGAGAGAGAGAGCAAGAGAGAGAGAGTGAGAGAGAGAGATGAAATAATGATTAAATGCATAGTTGATATTAGTAGGGAAGATGAGAAAACAATCCTTTCTCCTTTCCCCCACAATTTTCTTAATATTAGCTCTCAAGTGCCCAATGCTGAAATATAAGCATTGAGCTATCTTTCTCCCACCTGGTGTTGTGGGGGAAAAACTATATGCATTTTTCAAAATTCATTAATTGTACACCTAAGTTGAGATAATTTTATTTTATGTAAATTAAACTGCAATAAACCTTTAAAAATAGGTTCTTTTAATAGGACTTTGAAAAATAATCAGGATGTAATCAGATTCATGTATAAGGATAAGCAATTCAGCATTATTTGTAATTGGGAAGAGTAGAATGGCTAAATAAATTACAAAATTATTAACCAACCACTAGAAATATGTTTCCAAGAATATTTAAGGACATGGGGAAAATCTTTTGGGGAACAATATTAAATGAAATAAAGTAGGATACTAAGCTGTTGTTCAGTATGTTCCTAATTTTGCTCAAAAAAATATAGCTATAATTAGAAAATATTACATAAGAAAAAGGCCAAAATATCACTAATGGGTAGATCTCTCAGATCTAACTTCTACACTAATAAAAGAGAAAGATGCAAATTGACCATACCCCTGAACGCTTCCCATTGGCTAATCAGCAAGATATGCAAATTAACTGCCAACCAAGATGGCGCTGGCAGCCAGGCAGCTGAAGCTAACAGGAGGCTTGCTTGCTCCAGTGACGGAGGAAGCCAATGTTCCCGGCCTGTGGCAGCCCAGCTCTGAGCTCTGGATGCAACAATGTTGCAATTATAGAAGCTAAACAAGCTCCAGATAGCTGCTTTCAGCTGTCAGCGGTCCAGCCACCCGCCAGCCTGAAAACGGCCCTCAGCCCCTCATCCAGACTGGCCAGGCACTCCAGTGGGGACCCCCACCCTAAAGGGGGTGCGGGCAGCCTAAAAACAGCCATCAGCCCCTCATCCAGGCTGGCCAGGCACCCCAGTAGGGACCCCCACCCTAAAGGGGGTGCGGCAGCCTAAAAACAGTCATCAGCCCCTCACCCAGACTGGCCAGGCACCCCAGTGGGGACCACCCCCAGAAGCCTCAGCAGCCAGTCTTGCCTTGTGGCCTGTGAACTGCCCATCAGAGGGTCGGCGCTGCAAGGAAAGGCCCGCTCCCAGCAGCCAGTCTTGCCTTGCGCCCTGGGAACCGCAAATCAGTGGGTCCGGGCTGCAAGGCAAGGCCCGCCTCCAGCAGCAGGTCTTGCCTTGGGGCCCGGGAACTGCCCATCAGCAGGTCCAGGCTGCAAGGCAAGGCCCGCCCCCCAGAAGCCCCAGCTACTTTAAAAATAGAAGGATCTCCTTTTGAACCAATCTGTTTAGATTCATGATTAGTAAAACAGTATGGAACTAATGAAATACAGTGATAGGAATTAGGAAGTGTGACACTGATGGTTCTGGGCATGTGAAGGGTGAGGGACAGAAGGGTATACATGGTCTTCCCTTCAGTTCTGCTGGAGAGATGAGCTCTGAGGGCCGGAGCTGCTCCATGCCCAGAGGAGGTAGGTGTGGTCAGTGGCTCTGTTGCAGAACTTCTTGCCAAGCAGAGAGCTTACCCGACCCACAGGAACCTTTTTACTCCAGAAAACAGAAACAGCCAGTTCCCAATGTGCATGGGAAAACCAGTGTACCCTCCTGTGCACAGTGTCCTAATGGGGTGTTGGGGGAGGTGGGCGAGGGGAGCAGTGCAGAGTTGTTAGGCAGCTGGAGTGGGAGTGGAAATGCCATGAAATGTCCACAGTCCTGGCTGTGCCCATCCTGGGCGGCGGCTTCTTTTAAATAAATTGTAATGTGTTAGAAAAAAAGAAGAAAAAAAGTCAATGCAGGGCGGGACCCAGAAGACCCAGAAGCCGCCTGATATGGTAGTAACTCTATCAGTAAGCACTCTGAAAGTTAGTGGCATAAATGTGTCAGTGACCCCCACAGCCCCCAGTGCACAAATGTCATGCACCGGGCCTCTAAAATATATAGGTGGGGTCCCTCAGCCTGGCCTACAGGGATCGGGCCAAAACTGACTCTTCAACATCCCCCGAGGGGTCCCAGATTACGAGAGGGTGGTTCTCAAGTGACACACCCTGAAATTGGGCCCCCTCCTCTCTGGTTCCAGTTGTGTCACCCGAGAACAGCAGCTGCCAAGTCACCACAGCTCTGCAGCTCCTGCATTGAGCATCTGCCCCCTGGTGATCAGTGTGCGTCATAGCTACCATTTGGAGCATCTGCCTCCTGGTGGTCATTGCATGTCATAGCTACTGGTCGGATGGTTGAATGGTCAAGGGTCACTTAGGCTTATATATATATAGATATAGATATATATGCCTATATATCTCTATCTCTATCTCTATCTACATAGAGATAGAGATAGAGATATATAGATATAGATATAGATATAGATAGATATAGATATAGATATAGATATAGATAGATACAGAATGCTGATTGTAGATTTTATGTCAAGATCATGGCCAGGCATGATAAAGGTTATACTTTCCTAACTCACACTCTGTGTTTCTTACTACATCCTTAGCTATTTTATATATTAAAAAGCTAATATGCTAAGGGTCTGATCATCCAGTCCTCCGTTCAACCAATCAAAGCGTGATATGCTAAAGATATGCTAAGGACTGCTCAACCCCTTGCTATGACGTGCACTGACCACCAGGGGGCAGACACTCTGACCGGTAGGTTAGCTTGCTGCTGGAGTCCAGCCGATCGGGACTGAGCAAGATGGCCAGACATGCCCTGGAGCCCTCCCGCAGTCCCTCCCTGGCAGGCCAACCTCCCATGTCCCTCCCTGGCACTGATCATGCACCAGTGAGGTCCCTCTCTCAATATGGGACCCTTCAGGGGACGCTGAAGAGTTAGTTTTGGCCACATCCCTCAGTTATAAAAGGCTAATATGCAAATTGACCATACAGTGGAATGACTGGTCGCTATGATGTGCACTGACCACCAAGGGGCAGATGCTCAACACAGGAGCTTCCCCCACATGGTCAGTGTGCTCCCACAGGGGGAATGCCACTCAGCCAGAAGCCGGGCTCACAGCTGGCGAATGCAGCAGTGGTGGTGGGAGCCTCTCCTGCCTCTGTGGCAGTGCTAAGGATGTCTAACTGATGGCTTAGGCCCACTCCCATCAGACATCCCCCAAGGGCTCCCAGACTGCAAGAGAGCGTAGGCCAGGCTGAGTGACCCCTCCCCCCAAGTGCATGAATTTCATGCATCAGGCGTCTAGTGTATAATAAAATTGTACTAACTGTTTCTCACAAAATAAAGTAGAAGTTTTTTTAGAGTAAATGCAAGTGGGATGATATTGCACCATAGAAGAGAAATTACTAAATCTCAATTCAGCTTTCTTTTCCTTTTTATGAACATTCTCCTTTCTTCAGTTTCAAAATATATGCTTCTTGGTGGGAAATAATGAAATAATCCAGAAGTATACAAAGTAAAAAGTGGAAGATCTTCGTCCTCCACCTATCCCTCTGCCTCTTGCTAATTCTATTTTTCTCCCAGAAGTGATCACAGCTTGGACTGTGTCTTTTCTGGCTCTTTCCCACATTGCTGTGTATGCACTGGTGTTGGGGTGGAAGAGCTAGTGGGGTAGAAAGAGAGAGAGAGAAAGAGAGATCTGCACTTTGATTCTCACTTAATATATAACATTTTTTCCATATGCCTGTATAAATATGTGCATCATGCTTTGTCATTTCTGTATAGCATTTCACAGTTGGATTGTTCCATAAGTCATTTAGCATTAGTACACATTAAGGTTATTTTCTCATTTTTCCCCCTTATCAGCAATGATACAATGAATTTTTTTTCCACTAAAACCCATAGACTTGTTATACACCTATTCATTTTAAACACTCAACAAGTTTCCTTTTAGAAACACCTTATTTTTTAAATCTTCATACATATATAGCAACAGAAAGTAGACTAATGAACACACATGTACTCATCCCCAGGGTCCACAACGATCAACTCCTGGCTGACTGGTATCCACTCATACCCTACTCACTCTCTCCCTTCCAGGCTGTTTTGATGAAAGTCCCAATCACTGCATCATTTCATCCATAAAATAGTGTATCTCTAAAAGATAAAGACTAATTTTTTTGTTAATACTCACCTGAGGATATTTTTCCATTGATTTGTTATCTGAATTTGGTTTTATTAATAAAGTAAATTAAGATGGATTTATTGATATTCACATAGAACCATGGCTAAAGCTATAAACGAAACTTATGTTCAAAATAAATTTCATCAAATACAAGGTCTTGGATCTATTGTCTACTTGCCTAGGATGTGTTCTATTTCTTCACACTTAAAGTAAAAAGCCTCAAGTCAAGGTTTGGACATTTACCTTGGCCATCTGTAATAATCCTTTTTATTTTTCAGTGTACCCGGCAAGCTCTGCAGTGGATGAGAGCTTTCATTGCCTCTTTTCTTTTCTTTTTTAATGTATCTTTATTATGGAAAATATTACAGATGTTTCATAGATTTATTTATTTATTTATTTATTTTTAGAGAGTGAAAAGGAAGGATGGAAGCGGGAAAGAGAGAGAGAAACATTGATGTGAGAGAGACACATCGATTGGTTGTCTCCTGCACATACCCTGATTGGGGCCAGGGATTGAACCTGCAACCCAGGTACATTCCCCTGACCTGGAATCAAACCCACGACCCTTCGGTGCACAGGCTAACACTGTAACCACTGTGCACACAGGCCAGGGCAAGACTAATTTTTAAATAACCACAATATTGTTAACACATTTTTAAATAGCATTTTTCTGACCTAACAAAATGTCAGTAACAGTGTTGTTTTCTGAAAGCATTCTGTAAATATCTCAGTGTATTTTGTATATATCTCTGTACTTATCCCTTGGATCATTTGGATTATTCATATTTTTGTGCTTTCTTTGACAGCACATATACTAATAGGATTGTTTGTATTTGATCTAAGTGAGCTCTATAACAATTACTTCATACCCCCACTGTGATTTTGGAACTGAATTTAGCCTTTATATATTTCAAAGCTATATTTTGAGTTCTAGGAACATGAATTTTGTTATGGTTTGCACATTTTTGTCAGTATAAAATATTCTTCTTTCTTGCAACTAATATTTTTCATATTAAACTCTATTTTGTTTAACATTATATTTACTATTCCTATCTTTTTTGTTGTTGATCCTTTTAAAAAATATTTACTTTTTAGTATCAGTTTGATTGTGTAACACAGAGCCTTTGTCACTTACAAGGGGAAAATCCATTTATATAATTGAGAAAATTGATGTTTGTTCTAGTTGCTATCATCTTGCTCAGTGCTTTCTGTTATACTTTTGTGTTTTTAATTTTTTCTCTATTGGTTGAATTTCTTTTTCTCTTTTCACTATTGGGAAATTACAGTTTTTCTGTTCTTTCCAAGTCATCTTTAATTTTTCCCCCAGCTCTTTATTTAAAACTAGGGGCCTGGTGCATGAAGATTTGTGCATGGGGGCAGGAAGGGGGCGTCCCTCAGCCCTACCTGCACCCTCTCCAATCTGGGAGCACTCAGGGGAGCCCTCTCCAATCCGGGAGTTTCTGTCTGTCTTTGCAATCACATGAACAAATTGTCTGAGACCCCCAACCCAGTTTGGTTTGTTGCTCACAGAATAATAGGGGCATTATTTTTGCTTCATTGGTGGAGGTTTCCTGGAAGTTTTAGGATATATTCCCTTTAATTTTTCCTAGACACTCTTTTACTTATG
>NW_006298871.1:115176-120413 GCF_000327345.1 Myotis davidii | reverse complement strand
AGCCACATGCGTCTCTTTGGCCCCTTGAGGGTGGCTCTTCCACAAAATACCGACTTCTGCGCATGGGCCACGAAGTTTCAATCGCACTGTACGTGCACGCCCGCACGTGGTATTTTGTGGAAGAGCCACACTCAAGGGGCTAAAAAGCCACATGTGGCTTGTGAACCACGGTTTGTTGACCACTAGTCTAGGAGATCCATCTGCCACCAGAACTACGATTCCCAGCATTCTTGGTGCTCCCCGCACTCTGGGCTTCCGCTTCCAGTCCTGGGGCTGCCATCAGAACTACTATTCCCAGAATTTCTGGTGCTCCCCGTGTTGGGAGCAACCAAGGGAGCCACGGCCCCCCAAGGGAGCAACCAAGGGAGCCATGTCCCCCCAAGCTGCCGGCTCTCCCGCTTCTGCTCTCTGCCTGGTGCCTGTGTATGCAAATTAACCCACTATCTTTGTTGGGTTAATATGCATATTCACTCTGATTGGCTGATGGGCATAGGGAAGGGATAGTCAATTTACATGTTTCTCTCTTATTATGTAGGATTTTTCACACTTATGGGAAAGTTGAAGGAATAACATAATGATAACCTTACCTATCACCTAGATTCACCAGTGGTTAGATTTTGTCACATATTCTATATAAACACACAGGGACAGATAATTTTGCCTAACCACTCGAGAGTAACCTCTGGACATCTTGACATTTCACACCTAAACACTTCAGCATATATCTTCTAAAGACAAAGGCATTGTCCGACATAAGCAAAACACAGTTGTCTCGCTCAAAAGTCACATTAATACAATACTCTTATCTAATGTCCATATTTAAATTACTCCAATTGTCCTAACAATGTCTTTTTTTTAAAAAAATTAAGGATCCAACCAAAATAGTTCCCAGCTTTTCTTATCTTTCGGGACATGAGCATTTTTGAGTCATTCAGCCTGGTTATTGCATGGAATTACCCCTTGGTTTGGATTTATCTAGTTGCTTTCTCATGAGTACACTCGGCTCAATATTTTTGGCAAGAATACTATACAGGTGACATTGTGTTTATCACAATATATCAAACTAAGAAGACTTGTGGTCAATTTGTTATTGGCGATGTTTAAATTGGCCATTTAGTTAAACTAGAGTTTGCTAGATTTTCCCGTTGTAATAGTGCCTTTCCCCTATTTAAATAATTTAAATAATGACAATTTAGACTATTAATATCCTGTGCAACAATCTTTTTTTTTTAATATATTTTATTGATTTTCCACAGAGAGGAAGGGAGAGAGATAGAGAGTTAGAAACATCGATGAGAGAGAAACATCGACCAGCTGCCTCCTGCACATCCCCTAGTGGGGACGTGCCCGCAACCCAGGTACATGCCCTTGACCGGAATCGAACCTGGGACCTTTCAGTCCGTAGGCCAATGCTCTATCCATTGAGCCAAACCGGTTTCGGCCTGTGCAACAATCTTTTACCCTGTGATTTTATCAACCATTCATGATCTGCGCCTTGGTCGATATTTATAAAAGTGTTTGCTTCTACCACTTGGGGAGCTCCTGTGTTCCTTAATGATTCATATGAAGTATCACCTCCTCCAGACACTGCCTCCCCCTCTCCTATTCTAATATACTAGTAGATGCCTCTCTTCCAGAAACCCATAGCAACATGATGCTCTAGGACTTACTCCAGCTGAGTATAGGTTTACTTGTAGGTTTTTCCCAGAATTGATTGCATGCTTCTTTCCAGAGGAACTTTCCCTCCCCACCCTCACAACATTGTGCTGTTGGTTCTGTGGTTGTTTTTAAATTTTAAGAAAGCAAATGTGTTATAATTTATTTATAGTTGGTATTCTTTGAAGGTCCAATTGTTGCAAATTTGGCAAGTAAAAGCCCTATTAAGATGAGTCCTGCCCTAACCGGTTTGGCTCAGTGGATAGAGCGTCAGCCTGCGCACTCAAGGGTCCCAGGTTTGATTCCGGTCAAGGGCATGTACTTTGGTTGCGGGCACATCCCCAGTAGGGAGGGTGCAGGAGGCAGCTGATCGATGTTGCTCTCTCATCGATGTTTCTAACTCTCTATCCCTCTTCCTTCCTCTCTGTAACAAATCAATAATATATATTAAAAAAAAAAAGATGAGTCCTGAGTCCTCTGACACACCCCATCAGTTTTTAATACTTAATTACTGACACAAGATGTTGCACGTTTACCTGGTCCTCTTCCTGTCCAAAACCTAGATTCAGCTGTTGCTTCAAGGAATCCTGATCCTTTTAGTGGTGAATAGTATTTAGAAACCAAGCTCCTCTAGGTGTGCTCATTGGCATTGTGCTGTCATCATTTCCGGACCCCTAAAAAAACAGAGCCAAGAAATATATAGGTTTTAATCCTGAATCTATACTGACACCCCCAATTTTAATTCAAAACCACAGAATTATTCTTCTCCTCCATGTTTGTTATCTTCCTCTTCATTGTGTACTCATTTGCTCAGTCCTGTACTGCACACAAAATAACTTACTATTCCCCTATTATTACCAGCAGCAAACTCACTAAGTTCAGGGTTCTTTTGTAGTTAGTTGTTGTTGTTGTCCTCAGAATATTCTACACAGAGCACAGAAAATACTCTGTTCAAAATTATTTGAATTGTTTTTTCATTTGGTCCTATTTTTGTTTAACGTGAGTTTTCCCCCATATTGGTTGATTCAATTTTAATTTTTGAATATGCAGACTGTGAACAAGGTGACAAAAGCAGAATGTATATCTTTTTCAAGTGCACGTGAAATATTCAGGAAGCAAGACCATATGATATGCCATAAAAATGTCTCAACAAGATTAAAAGGATTTAAATCATGAATAGTATGTCCTGATCACAATGGTATTAACTTAGAAATCAATAGCATAAACATATATGTAATACCTAAATATTTATAAGTTAAAAAACACAAATACTCTGTAAGTCAAAGAAGAAATTACAAAGGATATTATAGAATATTTTGAACTGAATAAAAATGAAAATACAGCATGCCAGAATTTGTGGAATGCAGTTAAAGCAGTGCTTAGAAATTTAAATGCTTTTATTAGAAAAGTGAAAAATTAAACTCAGTGGCCTAAGTTTCCACACCAAAAAGCTAAAAAAATAAAAAGGAAAATCAAATTAAACCCAAAATATATGGAAAGATTAAGAAGATAATCAAAATAAGAGCAAAAATAAATGAAATAGGAACTAGAAAAACAATAGAGGAAACAATAAAACCAATAGCTGGTTGGTAGAAAAAAAAGTATGATAAATTTCTAAGTATATGTTTATGCCAATAACAGAGATAACACAAATTATAAATTCTAGGGATGGAATAAAGGACATTAATACAGACATTAAAAGGATAATAAGGAAATATTATAGCAACTGTATGCCAATAAATTTGACAACTTGGATGAAATGGAAAATTTCCTAATAGACAAAAACTACTAAAATTGACAAAAGAAGGAACAGAAAATATATGTTAATTGAGTTGAACTGTAATTAAAAATGTTTCAATACTAAATGCAATGTGGTAGTCTGGATTGGATACTAGAAAACATTAGTGGCAAAACTGGTAAAATTTGTATAAAGTCTAGACTTTAGGTAACAGTATTTTGCCAATGTTAACTTCCTAGTTTTGATAAATGTACTATCTATAATAATAAAAGCGTAATATGCTAATTAGACTGGACATACTTCCGGATGACCTTCCAGACAAAGCCATGGTGGTGAGGGCTGAGGCAGAGGCAGCTGCCTTGGCAGGGGGCCCAGGGAGCCGCCACAGCAGAGGGGGCTGAGCCCCTTGCACAAATTTCGTGCAGCGGGACTCTAGTGATTATATAACATGTTAACATTAGGGAAACTGGGTGAGGGGAAAATAGGAACTCTACTATATTGTCAACTTTTATATTTATTGTTTTAAAATAAAAGCTTTACTTAAAATCAACGACAATGCAAAAAAAAAAAAACAACCCAATTTTAAAAAGCCTCCAGACCCAGATAGTGTCACTGATGAATTGTATTAAACATTCAAAGAACAAATAATACTAATCCTACATGAACTCTTCTACAAAACAGGAGAGAAGGAAAATTTTTGGAACTTGATTTATTAAACCAGCATTTCTCTGGGACCAAACCCAAGAAAAGTACACTACAGAACAATATCCCTCATGAACAAGATGCAAAAATTCTTTTAAAAAATATTGTAAATAGAATATAGCGATATAGAGAAAGGATAATACAACATGATGAAGTAGGGCTCATCTTAGGAATGTGTGGCTGCTTTTACATTCAAACATCAAATCAATTCACCATATTAACAAAACAAATAAGAAAACCATATAATTAAAGACATGCACACACACACACACAAAGCACTTGACAAACTTTAATACCCAATCATGATAAAACGTCAGCAAACTCAAAATAAAAAGGGACCCTAATGTGGCAGGAGTCATCTCTGAAAAACCAAACCTAAGAATGTACTGAATGGTAAAATACCCCAAGATTGAGAACAAGGCAAGGAAGAATATCTGCTCCCACTGGCTTTAGTCAACATTGTACAAAAGGGCCTAGCCAATGCAATAAGGCAAGTAGAAGAAGGCATAGAGATTAAAAATTAAGAAGTAAACCCATGTTTATTTGCAGAAAGCATGATCATCTATGTAAAAAAAAATGTTCAATCTACAAAAAAAGCTACTGTAATAATTAAGCACAGTTGCAGAATACAAGTTCAACATTCAAAAATTAATTATATTTTATATACTAGCAGCCAAGAAAAGTTATTGAAAATAAAAATACAGTATCAATTAAAAAGGACCCAAAATCATGAAATGCTAATGGATAAATTTAACAAAATATGTTACTGGACCTGTATGTTGAAAACTACAAAACATATTGAGACAAATTTAATAAAACCTAAAGAAATGGAAAAATACACCATGTTAATGTATCAGAACACTCAATATTTTAAACTATGGTGGTTTTGGCATAAGGATAGAAATACAGATGAAACAGACTAGATCAACGGTTCTCAACCTGTGGGTCACGACCCCTTTGGGGGTCGAACGACCCTTTCACAGGGGTCACCTAAGACCATCGGAAAACACATATATAATTACATATTGTTTTTGTGATTAATCACTATGCTTTAATTATGTTCAATTTGTAACAATGAAATTGGGGGTCACCACAACATGAGGAACTGTATTAAAGGGTTGCGGCATTAGGAAGTTGAGAC
>NW_006298871.1:89526-114847 GCF_000327345.1 Myotis davidii | reverse complement strand
GTCCCACATCTATCTATCTATCTATCTATCTATATATATATATATATGGCTAATATGCAAAGTGTCCCCTCAGGAGTTTGACCGGGAGACCGGGAGTGCGATCCCTCACTATGGCATGTGCTGATCACCAGGGAGTGGCGTGGAATGAAGGAAGGCCCCAGTTAGCAGCCAGGGAAGGAAGGCCCCAATTGGCACTGATCGCCAGCCAGGCCTAGGGACCCTAACCATGCATGAATTTCATGCACTAGGCCTCTAGTTTTGAGATAATAGTGATTCTAACAGCACCATGAACTCAAATGTCCATTGAGGTTTTTTCCAGAAAACTAATAGCATGAAATTTATAAACAAGACTCCTTATAAGGATGAAAAGATGATTTGCCATTCAGTTGTGTTGTTGTTGTTGTTTAATATATTTTTATTGACCAGAAAGGAAGGGAAACAGAGAAGAAGGGAGAGAAATAGAGAGTCAGAAACATGGATGAGAGAGAGACACCGATCAGCTGCCTCCTGCACATCACCCACTGGGGATGGAACCTGAAACACGGACATATGCCCTGACCAGGAATAGAACCCTGACCTCCTAGTTCATAGGTTGACACAACAACTGAGCCACACCAGCCAGGCCAGTTCTTTATGTAATGCTAAAGGGCACTTTTAACACTTAAATCCAGAATATTTCACCTATAGTGTTGGGTAAACACAGCAAGACTTTCTTCGAGATTTCCTTTGGAGAATTTATACACAGAGATTAAGCAGAGCAGAATTATTGCTGAGTCCCTCTGTCTTCCCTCAAAGGAGTCTCCATACCCAATGAGGTCAGATCTGCCCACTAGGTTCTCCCGCTCTCCTGGAAGAGCTAAGGATGATAATATTAGTAAAGCTGACTCTTGCTATATGCCAGGCGCTATTCTAGAGCTATCTGCAGAGCCTCTCCTTTAAGAGAACATGTGTCTCTTTTGCAGTTGTGAAGACGATCTCTCCGAGGACAGAGAGGAGCTTCTGCACGGCATTTCTGAGCTGGACATCAGCAACTCGGATTGTTTCCCATCCCAGCTGCTAGTGCATGGAGCTTTAGCCTTTCCCCTGGGGTTAGATTCCTACCATGGTTGTGTTATAGCGGCTGCCCGCTATGGCCGGGGCCGGGTGGTAGTGATGGGCCACAAGGTACTATTCACCGTGGGTAAACTGGGCCCCTTTCTGCTCAATGCTGTGCGTTGGCTGGACGCAGGACGCCGAGGCAAGATCGTGGTGCAGACGGAACTAAGGACAATGAGTGGTCTGCTTGCAGTGGGGGGCATAGACACCAGCATTGAGCCCAATCTGACCAGTGATGCGAGTGTCTATTGTTTTGAGCCCACGAGTGATGTGGGAGTCAAGGAGCTGCAGGAATTTGTAGCTGAGGGCGGGGGCCTGTTTGTTGCAGCCCAAGCCTGGTGGTGGGCCTTCAAGAACCCCGGAGTGTCGCCTCTGGCTCGGTTCCCAGGGAACCTCCTGCTCAACCCCCTTGGCATCAGTATCACAAGCCAAAGCCTCAATCCAGGGCCCTTTCGTACTCCAAAAGCGGGGATAAGGACCTATCACTTCCGCTCCACTCTGGCTGAGTTCCAGGTTATAATGGGCAGGAAGAGAGGGAATGTGGAAAAGGGGTGGTTGGCCAAGCTGGGGCCCGATGGCGCAGCTTTCCTGCAGATCCCTGCAGAAGAGATCCCTGCCTATATGTCTGTGCATCGGCTCCTCAGGAAGCTGCTGAGTCGATACCGGCTCCCAGTGGCGACCCGAGAGAACCCAGTCATCAATGACTGCTGCAGGGGTGCTATGCTCTCCCTGGCCACAGGTCTGGCTCACTCTGGGAGTGACCTCTCTCTGTTAGTCCCAGAAATTGAAGACATGTACAGCAGCTCCTATCTGCGCCCCTCTGAATCTCCTATCACCGTTCAGGTCAACTGCAACAATCCAGGTATGGAAGTAGGGGTGGGAGCTCAGGGTTGGGGGACTGAGACATGATAACTTAGCTCACTTCAGGGACCTGATCACTTCCAGAAGGCCACCTCCACCCTTTGCCATGTACTTTTAAGGTGATAGGGATTGGGGCATTAGGTAATGTTTGCAAGAGTTGAGTCAGGGCAGCGTGGACTGGAAAGATGTACAGAACTCATGAAGGGCCTGTGGAGATGTTGGATGGAGATGGGATTATGGAGGGGGAGTAGTGATTAGAGTATAATGACATAGGTTCACATGGACAGGGCACTCTCATAAACATAGAAATCTTGAGTAGTAACATGAACAGTGATTTGGAACCTGCATCATCTCCCATAATCCCATCGGGTGCTTTTGACAGGCACCCGATATTGCTGGATGAGCACTGGGCTGTACATACCTGGAAGGCAAATTATAGAAGTCTCCCTGCCTGACACTGCTGCCTCTGCTGACCTGAAGGTAAGGCCACACCCACCTCCTCAGGAAACATGGAGCCCAAATGTCCTTGCTTTCACAGTTGGCATCTTGATCCTCATAAAAACTCTACTGGCAATATGGGGCATGTACTTTCCCCCCCATTTTAAGGATGAGGCAACTAACATGCAGAACAGTTAAGTGATTGATTGAAATGTATAGATCTGATATATTTCAGAGCCAGGACTCAAACCTAATCGCCTCCTTATCCTTAAGTTTTGTGTGTTTCACTGATATCATAGAGTAGGGAATAGAAAGGTGCCATGTGGAAGGCGCCCTAGCACACAGTGGTATTCAGTAAACCTTAGTTCACTTCCATCTCATATGTCTCTCTCACTGTAGCACAAGGCCTTTCTGATCCAGCTTCTTCCTGGGATGCCAAAGACTGCTCCTTGCTATCCCTGGCCCGCCTCCGCTCTGTCACTTACACATATACATACCCTAGTCACATATTAAGTTGCAGTGCTGCTCTGTCTCCCTTGAGGGTCTCTGTGACAGGACTTACTCTGTGCCTACATTTATCCTAGAGTTTGATTAGCATAAACCCAGGAAAACAATTCTAGGACTCCACCAAAAACAAGGGTCACTCTACTGGCTCAGGAAGGGGAGTCTTATAGATCGGAACTGAGTCAATCCTCTACCACATCAACCTGTCACACTAGATGCCACTGGGCCTCCTCTGGAGTCAGCAAAAGGCTGGATCCCTTCCATCCCATTGCCAACACCAGAGTCCCCATCATGGAACACCTAGTGCCCTCACATCAGCATCTTAACATCACCTTAGTAGAGCTGTTTGACTCCCCTGGGAGGATATTTTCACACCATTCAGTCCATACCACCTAAAGAATGATGCAATTCCATAGGTTTAGCATACACAGTTCATAGACATGGGGTCATATAGCCTGGTGCCCTTCCTGTCCCCATCTCATGGGCATTATCCTCTTCAACTGCATGCACTTGAGGTGACTCTGTTGGGGGGTATCTCTGCTCCAGATACAGATTGGCTGCCATACAGATGACCTGACCAGGGCCAGCAAGCTGTTCCGAGGCCCACTGGTAATCAACCGGTGCTGCTTGGACAAGCCCACAAAATCAATCACCTGTCTCTGGGGCGGCCTCCTCTACATCATCGTGCCTCAGAGCACCAAGCTGGGTTCTGTGCCCATCACTGTGAAAGGGGCTGTGCATGCTCCATTCTACAAATTGGGTGAGTGTGCGCTATGGAGTGAACCCTGGGACAGGAGAGTTGGGGGTGAGGAGGACACTGGGACTGTTTGGTGCAGGAAGAGAAAGATTCAGATTGGAGGAAAGAAGGAATGTAAGCCTCCTTAGATTCATCTTTGGAGCCAAGGAGATAGACCAACCCATATCCATGGGGATGCCATAGAAGAAGGATGAAGATGGGGACATGGTTGTTCATGGCCTTGGTGTTCTCCTCCGGGGGTTCAAGTTAGGTGTTTTAACCTAAGGGATTCGGAAAAGGGCATTTCAACCCATGGCCTCTCTTCTCAGGGGAGACATCCCTGGAGGAGTGGAAGAGGTGTCTCCAGGAGAATCCAGGTCCCTGGGGAGAGCTGGCTACGGACAACATCATCCTGACAGTGCCAACCGCCAACCTTCGCACACTGGATAATCCTGAGCCGGTGCTTCGCCTCTGGGATGAGGTGATGCAGGCTGTGGCGCGGCTGGGGGCTGAGCCCTTCCCCTTGCGTCTGCCTCAGAGGATTGTTGCCGATGTGCAGATTTCAGTAGGTGGGTGCCCTGTTCCAAGCAGCCCTGTGGGACTTCTTTCTCCCAAAGGCCATGCTTTGGGCAGCCAGCAGGGAAAACATGCTTTTCTAGCAAGACAAATAAGATGTAATCCTCGTTATTTAAATAAAAAAGAAAAAGGTGTATTTTTAAAAAAATAGACTCAATGACTTTCACAAAATTTGGAAACTACCTAAATGTCCAACAATTATGGAATGGATAATTAATATATTGTGTGTACCCTCAATAGACATTGAGGAAGACATTTAAAGTGATATTTTGATGGTGTTTTACCAGTGAGCCAGGAGGCCTAAAAAATTTGGGCCTATAGAAATTTTATTTCTATAGGGGGGTCTATAGAAATTAAGTAAGCATGGACATTGCTCTAGAATCTAGGTTTTTTTTGGCTTACGATCACTATAAAGTAATATTAATGTGGGCAACTCCACATCTAAATGACAAGAAGGGAACACCCTCAATGAATTCTTAATTTTGAGAAAAGAGTATAATGACATAGGTTCACATGGACAGGGCACTCTCATAAACATAGAAATCTTGAGTAGTAACATGAACAGTGATTTGGAACCTGCATCATCTCCCATAAGCACATGCTCTCAGGTCAGAGTGAGGATGAGAGATCATTATAGAGTGAGAGGATAAGGAGGAAAGCCCTGGATTTGGATTGACCTTCTGAGCAGTACGGGGTTCTGGAAGTCATTGGGGTTACTAAGTATTTTGGGAGATACAAAACAGAGAAGAACTTTGTAAGATATGTGGGGAGCACTCTAACCCTCCACCTCCCTCCTCTATTTTCAGGCTGGATGCATGCGGGGTACCCCATCATGTGCCACCTGGAGTCAGTGCAGGAGCTCATCAATGAGAAACTCATCAGAACCAAGGGGCTATGGGGCCCTGTCCATGAGCTCGGCCGCAACCAGCAGCGGCAGGAGTGGGAATTCCCACCACACACCACTGAGGCCACCTGCAACCTGTGGTGTGTTTATGTTCACGAAACGGTCTTGGGCATTCCTCGAGGCCGTGCCAATATTGCCCTGTGGCCCCCAGTTCGGGAGAAAAGAGTCAGAATCTACCTGAGCAAAGGTCCCAATCTGAAAAACTGGAATGCGTGGACAGCCCTGGAAACATACTTACAGGTATACTAGGCAAAAAGGAAGGGTGATGGGAACCCTTTATTCTGGGGATACGAGAGCATCATTATTAGGTGATGTTCTTGTAACCCAAAAGACCTCCCACTATACCTGTCTCCCATGCTAGGCCTCAGGAGACCCTAAGAAAGCCGAATTGAGACAGACCTATTAGATGATGCGTCTCAGTATATCATTTTGCATGATCCTAAGTAGAATTAACTGCCTCATCCCCACCCTCACCCTATGAACTTAAAGAAATGCATGAGAATAGATAGGAAGCACTGAGAGAGGTGAAAACACGGTAGAGGCATGTGTATTGCTATAAATACAGTAACTATCACAGGCTTTAGACCAGACATAACTGAGATTGACACCAATTGACACCACTGATTGCTATTTAATAGCTATCTAAAACCAAAAAGCCTCCCCACACACAAAACAAATATGGGCTAGGACATATTTTTTTTTCCCTCAGATGAGTATTCCATCTTCTCAATATGACTTGGCTGTGCCTGTTTCCACCTTATAGGCGATCTAAGATTTCTCCCTGGCCTGAACATGGAGGTTGCCTCTGCCTTGAATTATCATTCAAACACCCCAGTTCTGCCCCTGAGTCCCTGGATTAGTTCCCAGTTCATGGTGGAGAGTTTCATCACCTTGGATTCTGGAACTCAATCCCGGACTAGTCACACTATGTAGTTTGGTTTTTCCACCTGCTCCAGTTCCTCTGTGTTTATTCCCATGGCCTTGAGAACGACAGTGAAACTGCCTGGGGGACTCTACTTAAACTTGTCATTAGGGCCACTTCACCCCAGGGACAGAAGTTCCACATCTGTGACATAAAGTTGAGGTTGTTCTAGGGAACTGCTAACGTCTCTTTTCATGCTACAGCTCTACAACCCAGCCTAACATGGGCTGTTTCCAATGGTCTCAGGATGGGTGCCTTTCTGAAATGATACTCTTAACTTTAGCTACCTAGAATATATATAGTATTCTGCTTCTACCAGACTCACTCCCCACCCCCCGCCCCGCCCAAGGCCATTTTAGTTGCCTTGTAAATTAACAAAGATCTATGATTAATGAGGATTATGTCAGGATAGGAGTACCCCAAATATTGGGTTTAACTTTGCAATTATGAAAGATATAAGGATTTTTTTTTCATGCCAGCCCATTTTAAAGCTTTGTGTAATATCCTAGTGAGATATTACATAATCTAGTGAGATATATGATAATGATAGATTTAACTGCCTCAGCCCCACAAGCACAACACACAATCATTTGAGTGTCTGCTTTGTGCTGAGCACTGTGCTAGCTGAGAGACCCCTTTCTTAAAAATTGATTTCAGACAGAGGAAGGGAGAGAAAGAGAGAGAGAAACGTATTATTTGCTTCCTATATGCCCCCTACTGGGGATCAAGCCCGCAACCAGGGCATGTGCCCTGATCAGGCATCGAACCGCACCTTTTGGTGCTTGGGTCAACACTCAACCACTGAGCCACACCAGCTGGGCGAGAGGCCCTTCTTAAGATTCAAATATGAGAGAGTTAGGGCATGAGGCCAGCAGATAAAACAGGAAAGATGGTCCGTCATAGCCATGCAATTAGTGTTGAAGGGGTTCAATGCAGTAAATTCATTTATCAGAGTGTTTTTTAGGTCTTCTTGTTGTAGACTACCTGTCTCATCCTGCCTCATCCTTCTCTTTTCAGCTCCAGGAAGCCTTTGGTTGGGAGCCCTTCATTCGTCTCTTCACTGAGTATCGTAACCAGACCAACTTGCCCACCGACAATGTTGACAAGATGAATCTGTGGGTGAAGATGTTCTCCCACCAAGTGCAGAAGAATCTGGCTCCCTTCTTTGAGGCCTGGGCCTGGCCAATCCAGAAGGAAGTGGCTACCAGCCTGGCCTATCTGCCTGAATGGAAGGAAAATATTATGAAATTGTACCTCCTCACACAGATGTAAGGAGTGCCCAGCAAGGTGGTAGATAGAGAGGTGTGGGGAGGTAGACAGAGACAAGGATTCACTCCTCAGCCTCTGTCTCTTAGGGCTCTAGCCTTGTCCTCTGGGCTCACTGCCCTAGTTCTGTCTCTGGAAAGTGGGTTAAAAACACAGGAAGAAAGTGGAATCAGAATTTCTCAGGGGCAAGGCCTTCTGTTTATGAGTCTTGTTCCTCAGCTCTCTGCTATCAGATTCACTCCTAACCCTAATTGGGCCAGTTCTGAGAGCTTTCTATGCTAGCCCTTGGTTCACCATCATGGCCCATAGCCCACAGAGAGTAGTTCTCATCCTGACATTCTGAGGACTCACTGGATTTTATTTTTAATGAGTTATTCCAAAAACCTGACCATAGAACCCAACTGAAATACAAACATCATGATTTTCATAGCTCCCTGAGGACTGATATATTTTGTGTATTGGGTAGTTTTCAAAGAGCTTGAAAAGTAATCTGGTGAAATAGAACCCATAGCTAGGGTTAGCTCTTAGGAAAGTTGTTTTATTTTGGTATTCTTATTTCTTTGTGTATATGATGAGGATAAAAATTCCTACCCCATGGGTTGGCATAGAGACTCAGTAATTCTGAAGAGGTTTGTGAATACAGTGCATGCTGTCCAAGGGATTGCTTTATTTTATGCTGTTTCACAGAGTAGTGAGCTGACTACTTCCCATAGCCTAGAGGTTAAGATCATCAACTCTCACAGTTGACTCCCCTGCCTCCAAATCCTGGTTCTTTCACCTGTTAGTTGTATGACTCTGGGCAAGTTCCTTAATGTTTCTGTCACTCAATTTCCTCATCTCTAAAATGGGATTGATTTCATAAGGTTATTGTGAGGATTAAATTTTAGTGCCTCTAAAAGTGATTAGAACAGTTAGCTAGCCGTTAGTAGGTACAAAGAAAATGTCAACTGCCATTATTATTATCATCAAATTAACTCACTATCATTGGAGAACTAGACTTCACTTTTAGATGGCTTTTACAAAAGCAGTGTAATTAATCCTATGCCTTCCTACACTTCCTACACCAACCTCTGAAAGGAGTCTGGTAGTTGCTTTATGATCTAAAGGAAGGGCTCTAAATTCACAGGGTTTTACAAGCTACTTAGGGTTTTGGGCTCTTTACTCAGTTCCATTGTTCACGTAGAATTCCATCTTTGATTAAGTAAAGAGTGGATGTCACTTGAAAACTCAGGAAAATGCTTGTCTTTAGCAAACAATGGGCAACTGGCTCAGTGTTGGTGTTTATATTTCCATAGTGACACAGATTTCTATCATTGTCAAGAGTTACTAACTAGTTGGGCAGATAAAGTTAACACAATATAGAAATATTTACTTTGGAATAAGAGAACTAGATATAACCAACTCGAATTTCACTTGATTAAAAGAGTTTCTTAAATGTTCTTCTAATCATATTCAGAAATTCCCATTTCTTTGTAGTTTCAACTAGAGTCGAGGATGTAGGATTAATGTTGTATACATCCAGCCAGTTTTCTTTTAGCTCACTTCTTTTTATTTAGTTATTGTAATATACCATTTTATTTGCTTTACTGAAAACTGGGTGGGTGCATAAATAATAAGATTTGACCTAGATGTTTTTCTTTGGATTTTTTAAAATTTATTTTTATTGATTTCAGAGGGGAAGGGAGAGGGAGAGAGAAAAACATCAATGATGAGAGAGAATCATTGATTGGCTGCCTCCTGCATGCCCCCTACTGGGGATTGAGGTGCAACCCAGGCTTCTGCCCTTGACCGGAATCGAACCAGGGACCCTTCAGTCCTCAGGCCGACGCCCTATCCACTGAGCCAAACCTGCTAAGGCTGGATTTTTTATTATGTCATTTTTTAATAATAGAAGTATTTTCCCTTATTTCATGAATATCTTTCATCTGGGTGCTTTAAACATAGATGTTGAATGTCCATTCAACCTTTAAAATAATTGCTATCAACCTCTGGCCAGTTTGTTCAGTGGTTAGAGCATTGCTCTGCAGACCAATGGATCAAATATTCAATTCCTGGTCAAGGACATGTACCTCAGTTGCAGGCTCAATTCCTGGCCCCGGTTGGGACACACACAGGAGACAATCAATCGATGTGTCTCTCTCACATCAATGTTCCTCTCTCTCTCTTTCTTCTTCTCTCTCCCTCTCTGTGTCTCCTTCCCCTCCACTCTCTCTCTAAAAAGAAGTTAATGGAAGAAATATCCTCAGGTGAGGGTTACAAAAAAAATAATAATAGTTGCTATCAATTAGTGGGATGTCAAGTACATGCCAGTTATTGGACTGGTTCCTTTATATATATAGTTTCATTAAATCCTCACAGTGATCTTATAAGATGGAAATTTACTGCTCCGTTTTTAGGAATGAACAAACTGAATTTGATGGAGGGCAATTGAAGTGCCTAAGGCTACACTGCCAACAAGTGATAGAGCTGGGATTTGAACCTGGGTATTCTGATTACAGTGGGTGTTAGTAACTACAGTGCTTTGAATAACAAAATAAATGAGTAAATGAAGAAATTAACCAGCAAATAGAGATATCTTTATGTCCCTACTTGCCAGCACTTTGGCTGCTTGTACTTGCTCCTCATTATCAGAACAAAAAATACCTTTGTTTATCCCAAATTCCAGTTCAAAGGAAGAATCTGAGGTAGGCTCCTGAAGTGCTTCCCAATAGACAGAGCTGGGATGATCCCTTTAGTGTCATCCAACTCTTTTTAGGTTTCAGGTTATTCAGGTTTCAGTCCTTCCCTCTAGGGCACCATGAAAGCATCTACTAGCTTATTGGATTTTAAATAATGGGTTATTTTGATGAAGTGCCTGACTCCCCAAAGTCCCAGACATTGCATGTTCTCAGAAAGGAAATTAGATCCTCAGTTATTTAGAATAATACTTATATCTATTCTTGCCCTCTTTAATCCATTTTCATCAGTACAGCCCTGGGGATGTCTTCAAAATGTAAAACTATCCATACCTCCTCCTTACTTAAAAGCTTCCAGTGCTACTTTGAATTTAAGATGATGAACTGAACATACAAATTTATCTCTCCTCCCTTTACAGGCCCCACTGAAATTGAAGTAAAAGAAAACTGGAAGGCATTTGGTTATGAATGAAGAAGACCTCAACACATTTCTGGACAGAAAGTGGATGAAGTATGAAAAAAGAATGAAAGAGTGAAGGTACCTTTCAGAGAGAATATAAGCTGATTTGAATAACATAACCACAGAGAGGCTTGGGCACCTAAAAAGTCTATCTACTAAAGAATCATACCAGTTGTAAAATTGAACCCCATTGCATTCTACCCTATCCCTTGTGCATAGAATACAGGCAGTCAACTATTGGTACCAGTGAGAACTCTGTTGTTGCTATTATTGTTGTTGTTGTTGTTGTTGTTTATATAAAGAAATTGAATAAATTACCTGAGAGAGGTAGGAGTTGGTGCTTCAGAATGAAATTTCTTTTTGTGTAAATAAGTGATCCCTTAGCCTATCAGCTAATTCTTTACTGACAGTTGAAACGCCCCCTACTTAAGTAACCAAGTGTTTCCAGCCATAGAAGAAGCTTACTGGAAAAACAGACCGAAACATACAATGACAGAGGAAACCCATATCAACTCCTATAAAAGTCAACAGTTATATTAATGCTTAAATACAACTGGTCAGCTAGGAATTACCAGACATTGAGCATTGGGGGGTGGGGGTGGGGGGCAGTGGGAGGGAGAGCCAAGGGAGATGTATGTAAGAAAAAATTACCAATTAGAATTAGGAGATTGGAAAACTGCACCCAATTCTGGAGGAAACAAAGTCAAAATGGAAAAAGTAACTTTAAAATCTAGTTATATCTTCAAAAAGATCTGAGGTATATTTGTAAGATGAAAACAGGATGCTACAGAGAAAGGAAAAACTGAGAATAAGGAGAGCCCTTTAAAAGTGAAATATTGTCAAAAAATACCCCATAGACAAGTAGAAATAAAGTTGATGGAATCGCCCTAGATATAGATCAAAAATAAATAGCAGAAACTATGAAGAAAGGAAAGATCTAGACAATATCTAACCATTAGTGTTTTTTAAAGAGAAAACAGAAAATATAGGCAAAGAAAAAAATAATTGAAGAACAGAAAGAACTAAGTCTCCAGATTCAGGGGGCTCCAATAAAACCTACATTGAGACACAATTATGTGAAATTTTGGAATATTAAGGATAGAGGGAAGACATTAAAACTGCCCAGAGAGAAAATAAAATTGGGTCATCATAATTAGCTTAGCCAAACAGGAATGAGAAATAGACTGGGCAGCAGATTTTTCGTCAGCAACACTAAAAGCTAGAAGCCAATGGAACAATGTCTTCACATACCTTATGAAAAATTATGTACCCAGAATTCCATAGCAAGCCAAGCTGTTGAGTCAAGTCAAAATATATTTTCTGACATGCAAGTTTTCAGCAAGTCTACCTTCGCTGCACCCTTACTGAAGAAATATCTTGAGGAAGTTCTCCAGCAAAATGAGGATGAGAACCAAGAAAGAGGAAGAAACAGAATCTAGGAAACAATGGACCTCACCCAGGCAGGATGTATCGCTCTAGAGCAGGGGTGGGCAAACTTTTTGACTCGAGGGCCACAATGGCTTCTTAAACTGCACCGGAAGGGCCGGAACAAAAGCATGGATGGAGTGTTTGTGTGAAATAATATAAATTCAAAGTAAACATCATTACATAAAAGGGTACGGTCTTTTTTTTTTTTTAGTTTTATTCATTTCAAACTGGCTGGATCCGGCCCGCCGGCCGTAGTTTGCCCACGGCTGCTCTAGAGTGACAGTTATCCAACAGGATGTCTCACTCTGGAGTAGGGGTAGAGAACCATTTTTCTGCCAAGGGCCATTTGGATGTTTATAACATTTTTAGGCCATACAAAATTATCAACCTAAAAATTAGCTTGCTATATTTGGTTAAACATTTAATTAACTCATCCCTAATGCCTTGGCAGGACAAGACCAAATGATTTCTCGGGCCAAGGGCTGGATGTTCCCCACCCCTGCTTTAGAGTGATTGTTATCCAACAGGATGTCTCACTCTAGAGTGACAGTTAGTAATCCAGCACACAGACCCAGTTCAGATGAGAGTACAGTCTCAGGCTCTCTGGGGAGAATATTCATGTTGTGCCAAGGATAGTATCACTGAGAAGCTACAATGTTTGAGAGTATTGAGTATATACATTCTTTAGTCAACCAAAAAGAAAACAAAACAAAAATATGTCAAGAAATTTAAGCCCATTTCTAAAACAACAACAATAAAAATACTCATGGAATATAAGAAGAGACTCGATTTGACATTGGCGGTAAGTCTATTTCCTTTCAAATGGCACAGGCATGACATTGGATGTGTATGGAAGAAAATGTCGTAGCTTCTATGTGGCTCTCAGTAAACAGTATTTATATAGCCAAAATAATGTAAGTGCTATTTATTGGTACTTAGTGTTCTGATCAGCCTATAGGCAAAACATGAAAGACTTAATTTTTTATTCAGAAATGAAATTGAAATTAACCCTGACAAGTTAAAGAGAGCAGAAAGAGGTTGAAAATTAGCTGTGGGAAAAGAGGTGGAAGGAAGAGTAGGGCTACTCATATATTTAAAGTGGGGATGGAAAAAGAATCTACAGTTAATGGAACGAGAGCTGGAGGATTGGTATGTTGTTCAAAGCTATAAATGCAATAGAAGCATTAAAATGATAACTATCAAAAATTTGGGAAAAGGTAAACAAAGGAAAAGTGAGGATAGTGTAAGTTAAATCCTTATCTTTTGTAATGGTGTATTATTAAAGATTGTCTAAAGTTAATAAACCAAGAAATTATTGTTTAAACATTATTTAATGTTAGGAAGTTAGAATATCTAAAAATAGAAATTGTTAAATGCATTGTCTCTAGGGAACGGGACTAGGGTTAAAAAGGGTGGAGTGGGGTACTGTGTTTTTCATTTCAAGTCCTCTGTACCATTTAATTTTTTACCTTGTGCATGTATTACTTTGAAAATTTGTTAATAAAGTCAAATAAAAATCCTTCAGTGGCTTCATATCG
Source organism: Myotis davidii (assembly GCF_000327345.1). Lineage (NCBI taxonomy): Eukaryota > Metazoa > Chordata > Mammalia > Chiroptera > Vespertilionidae > Myotis > Myotis davidii. The sequence goes on along the minus strand of NW_006298871.1, from coordinate 101,444 downwards.
ACTAAGCTATAGTCCAACCAGAACCCTTAACATGGCTTATGAGGCCCTCAGGTGTGTTGATTCCTTCATGTGTCCCGGCTCATCAAAGCTCCCCATTACTATCTAGTTGTAGCCACACTTTATATCCTTCAACTATTCTAACATACTTCGCCTTGTTTCTTTAGGTGTTCCATGAAAACAAAACCTGCCCCTGTATCACCGTGAGTCTGGTGATTAAGTTTACTGTCTAGCAGGTTTTCAGTATTTGTTGAGTGAATGAATGCACAATAGAGTATTGTGTGAAGATTGCCAACTAGTGTTCTTTCCCAAGAAGTCACATAATATTTGTCCCTATTCCAATACCATTTCAATACCATATGGAGCTGTAGGCTATCTTGCACTCTGATTCATTGGACATTTTTATTAAGTTTTAATCTCATATGAGATCAACTGGTGTCAGAGATTTCTATCCATCTGTCAGTCTCCTTGGTTTGTTCTTTGCCTGACGTAATCTATTTTCAGCTATTTTTCCTCTATTTGGGAGAAACAGTCAACTATCTAGTGGAAATCTTCAGGCTCCCAAGTTTCTTGTGTCTTGCTATTCCTTGGCTGTTTCTTCTCCATTAGTTTACTGTCTTACTGTCTAACTCCCAAGGCCAACTAGAGCTCTCTAATGAGTATTAACCCTACAGCCAATCTTCAATAATTGCATTTATTAGAATTCCTCATAAGATTAATCTCTGATATATTTCATCTTTAAAGCAATGTCCCTACCAAGGGTCACAACCTCACCTAATATATGTATTCAACAGGTCAATAGCTAACCAGATATGACTTTAGATGTTGACTATTTTTGTTGACATCCTTCTTTTACTTCATGCCTATGTGCTTTACTCCTTTAAAGCTTTTGGACCCTATTTGACTTCCACCTTGAAACCGATTTCTTTCTTTGACCCACATCATTGGAGTCAATCTTCCAAGTGTGGTAGAGAAGGGTGAAGGTGAGCCTCAACTTTTCATAAATCTAACTACATGTACACACAAATAATTCCATATCTAATTCAAGAGAGCTATAGAAATGCTACTTATGCATTTGGATTCTTGTGCATTTAAATGCTATAAAGAAGAAGCATTTCTTTCATAGGAAAGCTTGGGCAGTTTGAGTTATTACCAATGTCCTAGTCTCATGTCAGGTGGTGGATTTCATAGTTGTTTATTATATATGAGAAATAAATAGAATAAATGAATAAATTAAAATGAGCCATGCATTAACAACTGGTAACAGGAGCCAAGTGTTATGTTAATACAAATATGTGCACCTGAGGGCCATTAAAAAGTTATTGTTGTTCATCTGTATTATATAGGAACCCATATAATTATTTAAAAAATGTATATACATATGTACTAAAAACTTCTGCACATAAACTACCTAAATTTTGACATAAAACTTATTTTCACAGATTGCCAAAATTATGCTGAAAGGGTGGGAGTGGGGAAGGCAAAATGATCAAATGTTCAATATAAAAACAAGTCCAGAGGCCCCACAGATATTAAGAGAAGACCCTCCCCCTTCAACACAACCTGTAGTCCAAGACCTAAGTATATAAATCAGCCTATATCTATGCCTATTCCTGTTTTCTGTGAAGTGTCTGTACTTTAAACAGGAGCTAAAGATCTGGAAAAAGACCTTAAACTCCTTCCTCACCCTCCATCAAGATAAACAGAGATGGGAGAAGCAACTCCAGCTATTTTTTGTTTTGTTTTTCACATAGTTTCTCCTTTTGTTTTTGCTATCTGTGTGGTCACTTAAAAATTCACTCAATAAACATTTATTAAACACCAACAATAATTCCAGTTACTGTTATAGGGTCTTGGCATATGACATAAACATAATAGAGCTCCTGCCCTCATAACTTGTGTTAGTCTGGTCCCTCATAGTGCTTTGGTTCCAGTTTGAACATAAACATGAACAAATAAACATATCAGGTATGATAAGTGTTGAAGGAATATAAAACTAAGTAAGGGTGGGATGGGAGACTGCAAAATTGATATGTTTCCTGTTTTATGTAGTGAGGTCCAAGAAAGCCTCTCTGATAAATGTGACATTTGAGCAAATTCTTGAAAGAAATGATGGAACAAGCCATGCAGACAAAGAAAGGTAAAATTATACTTGACATATAGCTACTTTCTCAGACGTAAGTCTTAATCACAGATTTCTGACCTTAACATCATGATAGGAGCTGTTGACCTTACAGAAACACAACTGTTGAGTATCTGTCCTCAAACTACCAAGTCAAGTCACACTTCACAGTATATTCTGCAGCTTCTCTGTGAAATTTCTCTATGACTAAGGAGAAAGAGGGGCTCATCTCAATGGTTACTATGGCCTCTGCCGAAGATATTGAATGGAGACATGACTCTATATTTTTTATATACTAAGTTCTGGCCCCCTGTCAATGGCCTGATGGATCTAGCAACAAGTGGAATTTGGAACCAAATTCATATGGGGAAAATTGATCTGGAAACAACTGGATAAATTTGAATAGCAATGAAAGTTTTAGTCTTACATTTTGATGTGTAAAGTAGTGGGAAACTTAGACTCAGTTATTCTTGGCTTCTCATTTTATACCCTCCCTACTCTCTTCCCTCCCCAAAGCCTTGAAAGGAAGACCTTAATGTCACAGGGCCTTTAGAATAAATGAATTTGGAAAGAATTGTTTACATTTTCAGGGGGAAAAAATAATGTTTAGGCCATAAAATTAGGAACTTTCACACATTCTTTCTCTGTAGGAATTTTGTCATAGAGATATTTGATCTTCCATGACTCACAATCCCTACACACTAACATTTTAGCATCTTGATACCTGCAACCCTTATAGGATTATATGTGAAGACATATAAACCACACTGGTGTAGGTGCAATTATAGGAAATTGGAGCTGTTGTGTGCCTACCCAGTGAGTCTGATATTTCAGAGCCAGAGGGAAAAAAATCCACTCTCAGCCTTGAGGTAAGTCACTGGCTTTCAGACAACTGAAATTTTCAGTGCAAAACTAAACTTCATGTTTAACCTGGTGATGGGAGGAGTTTAGGAATATAAGAAAACCACTCCCTTATTCCTTACTGGAGGAAGAGAGTTTCAGCATGGCAGTGTTAGGTTCTGGGACATCCTCTGTGATTGGAATATTATTGGCTCCTAGAATATGTGTTTCACATACTTATGACCCCAAAAGAAAATACAGGCCCAGGTTAATTTCACAAATACACCAAAGGAGAATGAAAATTTTTATAACTCTGAATTAGGGCTGCCCACCTGTCAAGAGAAGCAGCAAACTTCAGCTTCATTGCTTTAAATAGGCAGACAGGAGCTTGCCCTTAGAGATGGACCATGCTATAATTTGAATAAAGGTTATCATACACATATTAGAGAATGGAAATGTAGTGGTTAAGTCTTTCATAAATATTCTCAAATTAATGTCTTTGATCTTTATTCTTACTACAAGACTATTTTAATAAATACACTTGAGTGTTTTAATTTGGGAGATATAGTTTTAGCAGTACTTGTGTTAGCCTGGTCCTCTGGGAGTAAGAAGCCAAGATGAGATCAAATATGCTAGGAGGGCCATCAGACTGTGATATGTGATATGGGAGAGAGCAAAGGAAGGAAATGTTTACACTGCAGTGCAGGACTCAGAAAGTTTGGTCAAGGCTAAGGGAGAGTCCTTGAACCAAAGTCACCCATCAGAAGAGTCCCATGTCTCCCTGGAATGGGCCTACCTTAGTACCCCCACCACACTTAATCACTTGCCCTTAGAGATGGACCATGCTATAATTTGAATAAAGGTTATCATCCTTGGCCTTGGTGTCCAGGATTCCAGAGCCACCAGCTGGGACTGTCTGTCAATCCCCAAAGTTGGAGACCTGAGCAGGCCACCACAGTACTTATTCTTAAAACAGTTGTAGACACCTGTTCTGGATCATCTTAGTGACTTAGTCAACCTCCCCAGTGACTCATGCCAGTAAATGCACACAGATGGACTCATCCATCTCTATTCCTAAATTAGAGTCTGGTTAATCCTTTCCAGATTCTTGGGGGCCTTTGAGGAAAGAATATATGGGTCACATAACTTTAACATATAACTAAAAATAGTTGAAGAAGGCAGCCAATAATTCTTCATGTTGGCCCATATTGGAAAGCATATCTATGAAGTAATCCTTGCATTTGGCTTAGTGAGAATTCCTGAAGGGATTTTCTTCTAATTGACAAAAAATGGACTGATTTACAATAACAATTCTGATTTGTGTATGCCTCTTGCATATCCTGGGCAATTAAGTATCATATTACTTATGTATATGTATTGATTATAACCCAGAAAGAGCAGGCATTGCAGTGCAAAGGATATGCATTAGCATGCCTGGCTTAAACCCATTCATATCTAGCCTTGGAACTGGAAATGGCTTCACTTTCCCCTGCATGCTGTAAGGAAGAGATGGGTTATCTGAACAGATTTGGGGTTTGGTGGAATAGGGAACAGAGTTGAGGAGGTGACCTCAGTGTTTCCTACCTGGCATCTCTTAAGCACCTTTCTCCAGACTGTAGACCACAATCCAGATTCCTTCATACAACCTCAACACCTGGCCCAGGGTCTCTTCAGAGCTAGCACTACGTGAGTCCTGTTAACAAGTGTCAATCACCATAAACAACTGGTCTTTCTCAAATCAAGCCTTTCACTTTCACATCTCCACACTGTGCCTGTGATGCAGTCTTATACTGCAATACTCTCTCTGCCCACAAAGGTCATATAGATTTTTCCAAAGCTAAATTTTAGTGCTGCCTTCTCTGTAAGTTCTGTAAAGCTGAATTAGAAACAAATGCTTCTCCCTTTCTGTTCCCTCGTACTTAATTTGCAACCAATTTTGGCATCTATAGAAACTGATCTGATATGGCTGTTTTTCATGCCTGCTCTCCTCTAGACTTATTGATCATAGGGTCATCGCCATCTCCCGAAATGCCTCCCAGAATATGTGCTCAATGAGAATAGGCTGACTTTCATGGAGCAGTTTCTATTTTCCCTTCAGTGTGATGAAAGGTCTGGGATCTGCACCTCCACATGAGCAATGACCCTTTAGTCAGAACCCATGCTAGTCCCCATCTTTTATTTCCAGGTGTTAAACAGGCCTTTATTCTGAATCCTATGTTGTTTTGTTTCCATTTTTTGGCCAACTCCTGATCCCAAAGGGCAAGTACCTTGTTGATGGTGGGCTTGCTTTTGCTCTCTGGACCTGGAAAAATCACCTTTGCTCAAAGCTCTTTCTTCTATTAGATCAACACCAAAATATGCTCAGGAGTCTTTACAAGAGTGGGCCCAGGCAGCATGGCTCAGCAGTTGAGCGTCAACCTATGAACCAAGAAGTCATGGTTCTATTCCATGAGAGACTGGTTAAAAGCTAAGAGCACAAACACACAGGAGATCCTGAGCTCAGCGTTTGACATGTCACACTTCTGACCCACTCCCCGTGTATCCATCCCTGATTTGGCTTCCTGAAGGTCAACTGTTTCCTGATATGAGACCTAAGAACTCAACTAACCTCACCTCACATTTGGCTTCCATCCTGAGTATTCAAAATCCTGATAGGTTTTATCCAAACTGTCTCCCTTGTGTGGGTTTCTCCTTGCTCTTTCTTTCTGAAACCTGATTGCATTTGGTCCTGTGGCAAACAGGTTTCCAATAGTCCTTCTAATACTCAGTTAATTACTCACTAATAGAATAGAAATTTCTTGAACATTCACTATATACTTATTGATTTATTCAATATACATTTATATATTTGTTAAGAAACTAGAGTCTCCAACATGCCAGAAATGAAACCAGGCAACGAGGACCCAATGGTGGGCAAACGGAGGCAAACTCTATACTCATAGCATGAGATCCTATAAGAGAGGCCAACAGTAACCAGAGGACTATACAACTAAATATAAAATTACATGCTAGACGAGAACTAAGAAGAGAGGTATTTGTGTAGTCAGGAAGAGGCTTTGGTATAGTTTGCAGGTTAGGAAAGTCTTTTCTAGGAAAGTGGTGACTGAGCTAAGATAAGAAAAAAGTCATTTTCTAGGAGAAGGAAATTTCACTTTAGGAGCGGGTAGAGTCCTGGGAGAAAAGAGAAACCACAGTGTTAAATCAGGCTGAAGAACTGAGCAAAGGTCAGTCCATGTGGAGGCTGGATATCTAAGTCAATAGCCCGGAGCAGGGAGGAAGCCAGAAGTATGCAGGAACTTTCATAACCAGATTTGAACTTTAGAATGAACACTAACTGCAGTGTTCATCTTATTATTAGGACATCAGCCATATTGGATTAGAGCCCCACCTCATTGGCCTCATTTTAATTTAATCACATCTTTAAAGATCTTCTCTCCAAATACAGTTACATTCCGAGGTCAGGCCGAGGTACTGAGGACTGGGACTTCAAAATATAAATTTGGGGGAAGAGATGAACACAGTTTGATCCATAATAAGAAGAAGTTCAAGATGTATTAAAATAAGAATCAGCACTTCATTCCTGGTTGTTCCAACTCTCAAAGAAAAAATAACTACTTTAAAATACTGAAAGTATGGTTTGGTACAGTTCCAAAGAGAAGTATAGTAATAATATAGCATTATGTCAATTTAAGAGAAAAGACTGACAATGAATCAGTCACCACTGCAAAGTGTGCATTGGAGGCAAGCGGTAAGGATGGAGTGTGGAAAGGAGTCCCTTGGTGACCTTGGAAGGAATAAAGTGGTAGAAGCAGAGGCTGCATAGCTGAGGTTTGAGCCTCATTCTTGACAAAGGAGTGGGTGAACCATGGGGAAGAAATGGTGTCTTCTGCACAGGGATGCAAGGAAGGGAGTTGAACCAATCTATATTTTAGTCTAGGAAATAAATCACAAAAATGAAAACACAAAAAGGAGAGGGAACTGGATAGCAATATCCTGGAGGAGGTGCTATCTGTTTTGTAAAGAGCGTGACCTACAGGTGTGGTGAAGAGACTGGTCTTGACAAGCCCCCAGACAGAAGAGAATATGACTGAAGAGTCAACTACATGTTTGTGGGAGTACCTGCTGCTGCTTTTAAATGATGCTTATGAAGAGACAGTCATAAACTTTTTCTTAAAAATAGGAACATCTGATAACTTTAAAAACAGTGATAATTTACTTGTAAAACCAAAGGTAGCCCCAATGGAGTTTTAGAAAATAAGGTGTCTAAAATCCCCTTCTCCATAATCATCTTCCAGTCATAACACTCACCCTTCCTGTATCCTCTCTCTTCCCCTAAAATCAAAGCAAAATAAAGCTTCAATGAATTAAAAATGGTGTATCTATTATGCAAAGCTGTGTAAAATCAGATTCACGCAAATCTCCTAGTACTACTCTCCCACATTGATTTTTACCTTCCCACCCCTTAGGTGAAATACAAGCAGCAGCTACTCGCTAGCTTTAGCGGTAATTTCTGCTGCCAAGCAGGGACTTATCTGTGTGGTGATGTAACTGGCACAGTTCCTTCCCAGCAGCAATATCACTAGGCATGATTTCTGTGTATAATCCCAGGCCCCGTTCTCTCTGCTGAATTCCCTGGATCTCTGCGAATGGCCCCAGCACAGGTTGCATGGCAGGTGCTGACCACCAGGGGGCAGACACTCAACGCCGGAGCTGCCCAGCAGTGGTGACTTCAGGGGTGACACACCCCGGAACCAGAGAGGGCGGACCAGAGAGGACAGAGCCCGATTCCTCAGGGCCAGGCGATTCCACCTTCTGCGGTGCGTTAAGTTGTTGCTGGGGCACTGTCGGCCCAGAATCTGGTTTATAGCACTTGCGTTGCAACTTTGCAGAGTGCCCTCTCGCACTCCGGGACCACTCAGGGGATGTGGGGGAGCCCCTTTCGGTCGGATCCCCGAAGGCCAGGCCGAGGGACTCCATCTTCCGGAGGGACTCCCGCTCACTCTGCAGACGCCCACCTGCCGCTGGGTCGCCCCACGTGCAGCGGCCGGGGAGTGACAGAGGGAGGTTGGCTCCAGGGCGTGTCCACCAGTCTCACCTAGTCCCGCCCCACCGGCCACCACCCAAGACCGCCTGCATTAGTCTCTGCACCGGAGCCAGCGCCGCGACCCGGAAGACTCAAGCGTGAGTTTTCTTCCGTTTTCTTTTTTTACATATATTTTTTTCTGTTGATAGTACTACAGATATCTCCCATCCCCCTCCCTTTTCCCCTTCTCCTCTCTGCCCCTACCCACCCACTCCAGGTTTTCACTACCCTACTGCCCGTGTCTGTGGGCTGCGCATATAAGTACATAAATTCTTTGGTTTATCTCTCCTCCTTCGCGCCTGAGTTTTCAATCCGAGCTCCGGCTGGGTGCCCAAGCACCCTACACACTGCGGGGCCCCGGGTGGCAGGCGCATGCGCGAACTTCTATCAGCGTGTCTGTCTCTTCTTCCCGTCAGGTTTTTATTTCGTTTTGTTTCGCCGGTCGGATGGTATTCACTATTTGTCTCAAAACACTTTTCTCTCGCCCCTTTGAACTTGTGAGTCAAGAATTTGACAAAGATGGGTGTATGTGCGTGCGCACTTTGGTCTATAGATTTGGGGGTCAGCGTCCCAAGTGTATATTACTCATCTCCTGTGTTTTGTGTGTTTTTCCTGTAAAACGAGGGCTGTCCAGATTAATGAAAGACTTCACTTGTTATTTCAGAGGTAATGAACAGGATATTGACCTCAGGTACCAGAACTCTTTCCTGCCTTTCCCACTCCTGAACCCAAAAGCTGGGATCGCACACCCACACACTCCAGGCAGGAGATGTCTGTCTTTGTGAATTTATTGTCCTAGGAGCAATACTGAGAAAGAAATGGTAGATTAAAAAAAAAAAAAAAAGCCCAGGCCTGTATGTTCAATGGTTAGAGCCTCTGCCCACACACAAAAGGGTTGGATTCCCAGTCAAGGGCACATAACTCAGTTGCAGGGGCATGTGCAGGAGGTACCCAGTCAATGTGTCTCACATTGATGTTTCCCTCTCTCTCTCCTTCTCCCTCTCCCTCCCTCCCTCCCTCCCTTCCTAAAAAATCAATGGAAAAAATATCCTTAGGTGAGAACTAACAGCAACAACAAAAAACCACCCTGGAATTTTACAGGAAGTACAAGTCAAGCCAACTAGAGATCTCGTGGAGAAACAACATAGCAGGAAAGGGAAGTGCAGAAAAAAATGGAAAGTCCAGGCCCTGGAGACCTGAAAACCCAGAGTGAGGCACTAAACTTTTGCCATATGGACAGTGGATGAAAGTGGAGGGCTCTTATTAGGGAGAGATGTCTGTAGGATGGCTTGAGAAAGATGTAGATAAGAATACATCCTGGGAAGAAACTAACTTGGTTCTGTCTAGATATATATGAATGTAAATTGAAGGGAATGACGTGAAGGAAGATGAAGGAATGAGGTGGAAACGGAAGGGAGGAAGGCAGCAAATGCAGCAGAGAGCTTTGGTATCTGTCTTAGTTTAGATGCTTCCCCAGAGCAAAGCTTAGCAGATGAACTTGAGTACAGGTAGTTTATTTGGGAAGTGAGCTCAGAACCCAGAGTGAGGACATAGGAGGAGGAGACAAGGAAGGTGGGAAAGGCAGTGAAGGATGAGGCATGTCGCTGAGCTGTTTTCCACTGTGGGCAGCCAGAACTCAGTTCCTCCGAGGGCCCTTTGAGGACTCTAGGATGCATCTCAAGCAGCCACTGAAATTAGAAGTTGGCGGAGAGGACATGGCACCAGCACCTACGCACCTACTACAGGATCCTTGTCACTTGGGGCAGATCCAAAGGGAAGCAAAGGGACAGAAACATTTTCTCAGTGCCCACTGCGGACCCAGCCCAGGAAAAGGCGTTTTACATGCATTTCTTAATCTTCAAAACCAATCCTCTAAGAGATGTATGATTTTTTTTTCTACAAATGGGGAAACTGAGGCTTCATTAATTTATTCAAGAGGACTTGCTCTGAGGGGGATAATGAGCTTACTTTTAGGAGCAGCGAATTTTAAAAGAGCTCCAGAAATTACAGAATGCTACCCAAATGGAGGTGGTGAACTCCCTAGTTAGACAGGATAAATTGGGAGGCATTTCTAACTCATTTAGTCAAAGAAGCTAACAGAACAAATGCAGTTTCTGAAAGGTCACCTAACGTTTTTGTCCAGGGAAATGAAATACAAGTCACCAATTGCATTGATCTACCAGGCCCCACAGGATCAGCCCCTCCCCACTCCACTCAGGTCCTGCTCCTCCCTACCCGTTCCTCTGCGGCCTCCCTGTCACTTCTCTTTGTGGGACTGCTCTTCTCCGGCAGCCCCATCAGGACTCAACTAACATGTCGGGTTTCAGCTTCCATGTCACTTTCTCATAAATGCCTTCCTGTCACAGAGTCTAAAGCACTTTTCCAGTCATTTGACACATCACTATGTTTTATTTTCATCATAACACTTATTAATTGCTGCATTTTATTGATCTGTTGGTCGACCTATTTATGGTCCTTCCCCTTATAAAATACTAGGTTCAGAAAAGTGGGGACCTTGTCTGATTTGTTCCTTGCTGCACCACCAGTGCTGGCACATAGTGGGGACCCAAGAAATGGTTCTCGTCCGAATGTATTCAGTCCTTCTTGTGTTCACTCACTGCTTCACCTGTTCTGATCACAGTCTTTGCTCTTCTCTGCAGCAGCTGAGTGATCATGGCAACAACTCCCATGGTGGCTTTTGAGGCCCTTCTAAATGGAGTGACAAGCTGGAATGTCCCTGAAGGCCCCATCCCGTGTGAACTGCTTCTCATTGGAGAGGCTGCCTTCCCAGTGTTGGTGAATAAGAGGGGCCAGGTCCTCATTGCTGCGTCCTCCTATGGCCGAGGCCGCCTGGTGGTGGTGTCCCATGAGGGCTACCTGCTGGATGCTGGCTTAGCTCCATTTCTTCTCAATGCAGTGAACTGGCTCCGTCCCTCTCCTGGGGCTCCCGTGGGAGTGCACACCTCCCTGGAACCACTAGTTACCATCCTGCGGGGTTCTGGGATTGAGGCACAGGTTCAGCCAGAACTGGGAGACCGCTCAGGGGTGTACTGCATCAATGCCTACAATGAAACCTTGACTACAGAGCTGGTCCAGTTTGTGAAACGTGGTGGGGGCTTGCTCATTGGGGGCCAGGCCTGGTACTGGGCCAGTCAGCACGGCTGTGACAAGGTGCTATCCAGGTTCCCTGGGAACCTGGCGACCAGTGTGGCTGGAGTGTACTTCACCGACACCTATGGGGACAGAGGCCCATTCAAAGTCTCTAGGAAGGTGCCCAAGATCCCACTCCAGGTCAGGTGAGTAATATGTCCCTCAGGGAGTCTTTCCCAATGACCCTATTGAAATGAGGATTAACTTTCCATTCCCTTTGCCACAGTGTCTCCATTATTCCCTAAAGATCATGATCACATATCTATATCTATATCTATATCTCTATATCTATATCTATATCTATATCTATATCTATATCTATATCTATATCTATATCTATATCTATATATAAAACCCTAAGCGACCGGAATGACCCGTCGCTATGACATGCACTGCAGGGACGGGGGTAGGGGGCAGCTGGCCCCGGCCTTGATCACCCCCTCAACCCCAATGGGGGTGGCTGGCTGGCCAACCTCCCACTGTCCCCTTCCCTGGTTGGCCTGGCCCTGATGGGCCCTCATTGGGGCGGGGCTGGCCGGACCCCACCCATGCAAATTCGTGCACCTGGCCTCTAGTGTGGAATATAATGAACAACATAAACTGATTAACTAAAATAGATCCAGAGACATAGAAGCATCAAACAGACCATCCAACCCCGGGGGGTTGGGGGAAGAAGGGAGGAGAGATTAATCAAAGGACTTGTATGCATGCATATAAGCATAACCC